>NC_047506.1:18260492-18524154 GCF_902827115.2 Pseudochaenichthys georgianus
TTACGCCAATCCTGATTGGCTGGTGATCTTGACGTCAACGTCAGGGAAATCACCCCCTATAAGTAGCCTGCGCCACGACGCATGCGTCATTCAAAATAAGCACCTCTTCTCGCTTCACCATAGCAAGGAGGGCCGTCTGGTGAGACATCTCACTTCATGTTACTCTGAGGGATGGGGTTACGTAAGTAACCTATAGTTCTCATTCTTAACACTCCGTTCGATGTCTCACTATGGGATATTGTAGCTCCCGTATTGCCAGACGAGCTTATCTCGAAGATCACCGATCAACCAGAATTTAACAGGTGGAGTCCCGACTCAACAAGGTGCCCAGCACTGCTCGGGCCACGCTTGGAGCGGAGACGTCTAGCCTGTAAAAGCGGACAAAAGTGAGCGGCGAAGACCAGCTTGCCGCTGCACAGATATCCTGGATGGAAACACCCTTGAACAAAGCCCAGGATGTAGCCAGGCCCGAGTCGAGTGAGCCCGCAGACCTGAAGGTGCTTGCAGATTCTGACTCGTATAGGCCAAAGCAATCGCCTCCACGATCCAGTGGGATAGTCGTTGCTTAGTAACAGGCTTACCCTTGTGAGGTTTAGCCCAGGACACGAAGAGTTGGTCATTAAGACGAAGCTCTTTTGATCTGTCCATATATGTGTGTAAAGCCCGGACTGGACACAATAGATCCTGCTGCTGCTCCCCGGAGGAAAACCAGCTGCGGAGGAAATGCCTCAATGTCAATCGGGGTACACGAACCAACCACCTTGGTGTAAAGGCAGGGTTGGGTTTCAACAACACTCTCGTTTGCCCTGGGGCGAACTGAGTGCATGAGGGATGTACAGACAGTGCATGGATATCACTGACCCGTTTAGCGGATGCCAGGGCCAGTAACAGCACTGTCTTGAGTGACAGATGTTTCATGTCAGCTCCTTCCAGGGGTTCAAATGGGGTCATTTGAGCCCATTTAAAACCACTGCCAGGTCCCATAAGGGCACCAGCAACCTGGAGACAGGGAGGAGCCTGCGCGCTCCCTTCATAAAACGGCAAAACCAAAGGATGTTGGCTAGCCGTTTTACACACAAAGCCCACATGGCATGCAGCAATAGCAGCCAGGTACACCTTGATCGTGGAGAAAGCTCTGTGTTTATCGATCAAGTCCTGTAGAAATGATAAAATCACCCCGACAGGACATTGAAAAGAGATGTGCCCTTCTTGAAGGCACCACTCCTCAAACACCCTCCACTTACAGTCGTAAAGAGACCTGGTGGAGGAAGCTCTCGCACTCTGAATAGTGTTTATCACCTTCTTAGGGAGTCCCACTGTATTCAGATTGTACCACTCACGGGTCAGGCCCATAGTGCCCCGTGCTCTGGGCGTGGGTGAAGGATCGCCCTCCCTGCCTGAGACAATCTGTCCCTGCGTGGTGGGGCTGCCACGGCTGCCCGCACAACAGCTGATATATCTCCGCCAGCCCGTATATTGCGGGCTAGGGTGGAAACATCAGAGTAAGTGTGTGGCGTTGCTCTTTCACTCTGGCCGGAGTTAAGGGTAACAGAACCAGGGGTGGGAACGTGTACAGAGGACCCGGAGGGTCAATCGTGTACGAGTGCGTCCCCGCCTAACGGTGCGTTTAAATCGTGGATTAAAGAGAACAGCTCGCTTCTTCTTCCTCGCCTGCTGGCCGAAATTCTGGGTTGGCTGTGCCTGGGCTGCAGCCGGAACCGGAGATTTTCTAGACCAACTCGCCCTCGTCTCCTGCCTGGGCTGGGGACTTCGGGGCGGGCCTGCCGACCTCTGCTGTCCTGGTACTTTGAACCCAGCAGAGCGCGGTGCAGCTTGGACGAAGGGCCCGCCGTTGCAAAGGGCCGCGGCTGGACCCTTCGAGTGGAGACAGAGGTGGAGGGCCTCGTCTTCCTTCTTTTTTCGACTCGCACTTCCTCTGCATAGGAAGCGAGAGCGGAGCCGAAAATCCCCTCGGGAACGATGGGCCATGTCAAGCACATCTTCCTTTTCCCGGTCTGGGAGGTTGGTGAGGTTGAGCCATCTAGCTCTTTCCTGCAACCACCATGATCCCCATTATCTTGCCCGTGGCCTGGACGGCGCAGCGTTGGACACAGAGACAAATGTCTGTGACCGCGGCTATCTCGTCCAGAGTTGGCCGGTCCAGGATTGCTCGACATATCCTCACAGAGCTCCGCTTGGTATGCGGTTAGCATCGAGGAAACGTTCAGAGCCCTGGCGGAGAATGCTGCGGCTCTGTAGGCCCGTTCCGTCATGGTAGACTGGAATCGGTCCGTCTTTGCTGGCAGCGTGGGTTCCCTGCTTGGCGGTTGGCCCATCCTCGGTAGGAGGTGGGCTGCCACCAGCGGTTCCATAGGTGGTATGTGGAGCAGGCCGAGCCTCTCCATACCGTCACAGTCAAGGGAGTGGGCACCCTGGATTGGGGCCTTGTGCTAAAGGGCCGGTCTCTCCACGAGACCGACACCTCATCCAACATCTCCGGAAGACCAGAGGAGTTGCCTCTTTGCCCTCGTTGTTTGGGAAAAAAGTTTTCCCTCGTAACGGACCTGGAGGTCTCCTTGTCCACTTCGGGCCATGGGATGTCTAGTTGGCCGCAGCGCGCTGACACACGGCTTGTAGGTCCATACTGAGACAGGGCGAAGCTGGTGTGCTGTCGCCCGGGGGAGCAGCCATCGCTCCCGGCTTTGCAGCCTGAGTCGATGGACATGAAGATGTCGTCTTCCTGCTCATCCGAGTCAGACAGGAGGAACTCAGAGGTGTACTCTTCGTCCTCCATGTAGTCTAACTCCAGGACATCTCTTCCGCGGGTGAAACCATGGTGAGGTCCAGTCGGGAGCCCCAGCTTGGTATAGCGTGGGGCCCCGTTCCCGCGTTTCTTGCCGCCACCGGATCTCGGCCTGATATGGCGCGGGATTCCGGTCTGCGGGTGCCGCTGTCAGGTGAGCCCCAGACCGCAGTGAGGGGCTCCATCTCTGCGGCTCCATCTCTGCGGCAGACCCCGTGTCTTGATTATCTCAAGGATATACCTGGTATGGTAATATTCCTGTAATCCTTTTCTCCTCCGTGGAAGAGAGAAGAAAAAAGTGTCCTCGCTACCGTGGTGTCGGTAGTGAGGGGAAAAAACACAAGTTAGCGACTGGTGTGTTGCTAACTTGAAGTCAAAACCTTACCTTACTCCAGAGGAAGAACGGCGAGGTTGACTATAATACTCCTCTGTGAGAGAATAGGGTAGCCGGCTAACGCCCGTCGACCGAAATTAGCTTTTGGTTCAGTCTGTGGACTGTTAAGCTAGCCCGGCTACCGTTAGAGATGTGCTCTGAAGCGAGAAGAGGTGTTTGAATGACGCATGCGTTGTGGCGCAGGCTACTTATAGGGGGTGATTTCCCCTGACGTTGACGTCAAGATCACCAGCCAATCAGGATTGGCGTAATGAGATTGATGCTTCTGTTTGCTCCGCGATGAGGCGCATCCCATAGTGAGACATCGAAAGGAGTGTTATGAATGAGAACTGTATTTTCCTTTACCGTTCTGTTTTAATTTCACAATAAAGTGAATAGTCATATGTTTGACATTATTATATGTTATTAACTAGACCACTGGTCTAAACCGCACCTCCTAGAGGTTAAAGCACGTTATTCAATTTAGTTGTTGAATAAGTTATATTTGATGAAAACATTTAAATATTAAGAGTAGCCTACATACAAAATAGGGGTCAATGATAGAAATATAGAATAGAAAATATCAAGAAGATACTGTAGTGATCTCTACAATAAAACAGTTTAGTTCAGGACATCCAAAGATATTAACAGGAGGATGTGCAAAACAGACAAACTGATAAGGCTGAATTTTACTCAGGTGTAACTAAAGTCTGATTTAAGGGTTGTTTATATTTCACATCATTAATCAGAATCTGCAAAGTAACAAAAATAAATGTAGCAGAGTAAAAATACCAGGTTAACCTCTGAATTGTAGTGGAGTAGAACAAAGTAGTACATGCTGCTGTAACAAAAACATTTCCCAACTTGGGATCAATAAAGTATATCTTATCTTATCTTAAGATCATCGATGGCTACTGCCATATTTGCTTAATGTGCATCTGAACCTTGACAAGTGCATGTTTCAGGCTTATCAATTAACAACAGGAGGGGTCACAGACATAAGAGTAAGATCAGCTGTTAAATAAAGCTCTTCTGACCGTAGCTGTCATGTGGGTATATTAATGCTGCCCATTAAAGCAATTTTCACCCATGTATTAATTATATGTTTTAAATTTGATAACAACAATGTTTCGTATCCCCTAAACCTCCAGGGATGTATACAGTATAATACTGGCAACTTCTAATTGTGGGAAATACGAAACGTGCTTCATCAGAGGTAAGAAACTGTAAGGACACATCATCAGGCAGTTCATCAGAGGGACCAGATAAAAATAGTAAAATAATTGATTAACTAAAAAGTTAAAATGCAGATTTTAATGTTTAAGGAATGCTAAAGGAACGTTATAAAATAATACCTTTCAATTTACAATGTGTATCTCATGCTCTGTTAACAATCTAGCTTTGGGACATAAAAATGATATAGTATTTTGTTTGTGACCCCCAGCTGACCGCGTTGTGGAAAAAAAGGACACTGAGGTGGTGGTGTCTGTAGTCCCCACTCAACAGTTTTACCATCCGTCACTCTGACATGCGGACCCTTAGACCACACCAGTGGCTTACAGGTGAGGTATTTCATCCATATCATAGACAGAACCAGTGCTCATACCAAGTCTCTTCACTACACATTAATCCAATATTCATGTAACGCTAGCTTCATGGCACACCACTGAAGTCTTGTTAGCACCCAAAGCCTAAAATGTATTAAATTGTTTTTAAAAGTGAATCTTAAAAGGCATCCACAGTTGAATATTTAACTTTTATTGTACACTAGAAGAAGTAGTCAAATGTGGTCATTCACTGTTATAATTTTCTGTTTTTATCAACGAAACTTAACACCTGTCAACTACATTATTATTTAATATAATTGTATTTCTTATTAATGTCTGCTTGTCGACATTCTCTCCAGATCATCGAGTGTCTTTTCCATATACATGCACATAAATGTGAACTGGGGACGAGGATTTATATTCTCAACCATTACTCAGCTGGTGTGATCCTCTTTGGGAAAAGAGAAGAGGTCAGGAAGCACACTTTGTCAAAGGTAACATGTGTTTTATTGAGGATAACTACAAAGGTTTTCATTATGTCTTTGTCTAAATATAAACATACTCTATCAAGCTATTTGACTCTACTGTATAAAGAAAACAAATACAGCCTGATGGGAAATGGAAGTTGTTTTGTTCTTATGTATTACAGATACACTTTGACAGCTATGGAGCCATTGTGTCCTTTGTACATGTAGACGGTGTACACTGGACATTTCTGGTTAGTAGTGTCTATATCATATAATTGTATATTTCTTGATCAGCTAATTTTTGGAGATGTTGTGTTTATTTCAAAATATATATTTTTTTTCTGTGTCCACAGTACATCAATGCTGAAGAAAGCAGTGTATTTGGCGTCAGCAAGCTGCCAACAAATTCAGGTACTAACTGCATCCAATTTCACCTATTTTTCAAAAATATTTATTTCATTCTATTCCCTCATATATAATGTTTATATTTATTGTTATATTTATGTGGGAATAGATGGATCAGCTATATTGCCACAACCAGCCCTTTTGTTTTTTTATTGATGTACTACTACACCAGAACATATGTGTGAAAAATGTGTGCATATTTGACTTTGGTCCATACCGATTATACCATAACACCCAATCCACTGAATAAACAACCTGTCCTTAGAGTGAACAATTGTCAATTCATTTGACATCAGTCTAGGTGTCTGCATGTTACATCTTAAAATATACATTTGGGAAACATGCATTAACATCACTTCAAATTGTGTTACTCGACTGCTGAGACACAGTGTGACAAGGATTTATGTTATTATGCGAGTATTGTATTTATACAGTATGCATTGTACGTTAATTATATCTTATCTCACGCAGTGATTACTTCAAAATGAGGAGACCTGCTGCAGTAAGACAGACTGGGTAGACATCAATGGAAGGGAGAGTAATGAAACACCCAGTACCAGGATGGCAATAGCTGTGGGGTAGTTGTCTGCATGGTAAGTGGAATATTTATTTTCATATATGCTTTTTGCTAATATAACATTCATTCAGCTTTTAGGATTAAGTCTGTTTTACTGTCCTTTCACAAAAACACATTTGGGGTAGTTGGATAGTTATTTTAAGAACATATATGGTGTATCACTTTAAGATGGCAAAGGAGGTCATGGAAGTATTTCCTAAAACACCAACAATGGCCTTTGGGACCACAAAAAAGGAGATGGCGCATCAAAGAAAAGTGTTGTCCATGGAAATACTGACAGCATCAGGGCGTGCTACTTTTCAAAATATCAATTCAATTGTGATATTGTTGTACTTGAGATGTAACATTAGCATTTTTTTTCATCAGTGTTTGAAAGAAGTCAACTGTGCCATGTGCGCCGGCATAAAACCACCCGGTCAGTGCCACATCACACCACACTGACTGGGTAAGGTTTAATGAATATTGAGACTTCAGATATTTCACAATTTAGATTTGTAGAAAAGCATTAAATGAAAGCAGAAACTAAATACAAACAGTTGACCATTGCTCAAAGCTGTTATAAGCAGGGTTTACTCTCATTTGTCTCCACTCCTTCTATTGCAGATTCAGTGTGACAGCTGTTTCCGGTGGTGCACACACAGTGCCTGCATATGGACCACAAGTCTCTTGAAGAGGCACAAGTTGGGGACTGGGTTTGCTCTCTGTGTGACAAATAATGTTTGTGCATGAACATGCGGTTGCTGTATGTCCTATATTAACAAAAAAAAGGCACCAGCTGGGGACTGGGACTCCAGACTTTTCCAAAAAGCAGGGGATGTGGTTGCTGTGAAATAGTTTTCATTTATATGCTCAATTTGATATATTTAGAATATATATTTGAGATTTGTTTAACTAAGAAGTGACCGTTGAATAAATATTGCAAAACAAAGCCTATATCACATGGCAGCCAGTGTGAATTGTTTCCTACATTACAAGATTTCGATTTCTATAGTACAAATCTGGGCCATTTGTTGTATAATTTCTCCAAACACATACAGTACAAATGCCTGTTTTGGAGTCTTCAAAAGGTGCAGTAGAAGGACTTTACATTGTTAAAGACAGGATTGGGGAATGAGCCTTGTACAGGGAAAGTGTGCTGGAGGCTGAAGATGTTGACTGGGACTGATGGATTGATGAGGCTGATGAGACTGAAGAATCTGCAAGGAAAGAACTAGGGGCAGAGAAATAATATATTATACATATATTAAAAGACATGCAGCGTCATAAGAGGCCAACAAGAGTGACAAGGGTGTGTCACTGTGCTGAAGGAAAGTTGTGAACAGCTATCCAGGCCAGTCTCTAAAGACTTTCCAAAGTGTAACAATGCTGTTGCTGGAGTACTGATCTAGTGGATCTAGTGTTCATATCATGTGTTTACCATATCCTGTTAAAATACTCTGTCCAACATAGTCAGTATTGTGACAACAAGTCCTCCAACTCATACGACCAAATGGGTCGATTGTTTAAGCCCTAATTATGACCAAATATGTTGTTTGTTCAAGCGCTTAATACAACCTATAATTACGTTTTAAAATTGTCGGCCTCTCGTGCTCCCGTTGAATGCAAACGTTACAGAGGGTTGTTTATTCACAAATAACCCTCTCTGTAAAATCCTAAATTATAGGATAGTTTGGCCATTAAAACACTTTATGATTAGATTTCTAGCGAGAGTATATATTGTACTTTTAGAATCCACGTCCAGTCGATATGTAGGATCTATAGTTTGATAGATATTACGAAGATGATTTGAGGTTTCGTCAGGAGAACGTGTATATGCGGCAAGCTTCCATGTAAAGTTACGGGTTGAAAACAGTATTTCCGGTCTCGCCGTTTTCATGATAAAACCAATGATCAAATGATTTAACAGTGATATCTGCAGTACTCATCCACTAAAAAACATCAGTTTAATCCTAGTTAATTATACGACATTAATTGGTTTAAATTGTGTACCATGCTTTTGTGTTTTTCCCATAGGTTTTTCTCTTTCGATTCTGAGACACATCTATTTTTTCAGAGGTTTTGATAGGCTATAATCACGCTGCATGCACGTCGGGATATGGTGTTTATGTGATGAAATCGGAAAATATTTAAAAAAATTAAATAATACTTTATTCCGAGTGCTCTTGCTTTTCTCTTTAAAAGTCATCACATAACGGCATTGTAATACACGGTTCGGCTGCATTAAATATTACATATCTGCCGTAGATATTTATTTATTGAGCCCTGATCAGAAGACCTTTTGACAAACTGGAAGAGATGCCGCCAAAACTGAATACGTGACGTGGACCATAAATATATCAAACAATTAAACAACATCTTCCATTTCTTTTCACACATACGTCTCCTTGCAGTATCAACACTAATTCGGCTGACTTTTATATTTGATCCAATTTGTAGATAGTCTGTATTTACACCATAACGGTGCACAGCTGATAGAAAGGGACTTTTTTTGTAGTTTTTAAAGATATTACTGATTTTCTGAACTACCTTTCCAACTCCTCATGCAGGTTCATAGTACAATGCATAAGCTTCACATCGAGAGACTGAAACTGTATTTCCTTTACCGTTCTGTTTTTTAATTTCACAATAAAGTGAATAGTCATATGTTTGACATTATTATATTTTATTAACTAGACCACTGGTCTAAACCGCACCTCCTAGTGGTTAAAGCACGTTATTGAATTTAGTTGTAGAATAAGTTATATTTGATGAAAACATTTAAATATTAAGAGTAGCCTACATACAAAATAGGGGTCAATGATAGAAATATAGAATAGAAAATATCAATAAGATACTGTAGTGATCTCTACAATAAAACAGTTTAGTGCAGGATGTCCAAAGATATTAACAGGAGGATGTGCAAAACAGACAAACTGATAAGGCTGAATTTTACTCAGGTGTAACTAAAGTCTGATTTAAGGGTTGTTTATATTTCACATCATTAATCAGAATCTGCAAAGTAACAAAAATAAATGTAGCAGAGTAAAAATACCAGTTTAACCTCTGAATTGTAGTGGAGTAGAACAAAGTAGTACATGCTGCTGTAACAAAACATTTCCCAACTTGCGATCAATAAAGTATATCTTATCTTATCTTAAGATGATCGATGGCTACTGCCATATTTGCTAAATGTGCATCTGAACCTTGACAAGTGCATGTTTCAGGCTTATCAATTAACAACAGGAGGGGTCACAGACATAAGACCAGGGGTTAAGTTGGGATTTGATATGTGGGGGGGCTCTGTGTGGAGGTGCGAGAGGGGGGCGGAGGTCGAGGATCTCATTATTTGACTTAAGGGATATACACTGTGGCCCTAAAGCAACTGCTCTATTATCTGTATCAAATGCACACATTGATGCCACCAAATGTCACAGTCAAAATAGAAAGTACTACAAATAAACTGGAATTCATTTACATCTTAAATTATTAATATATATATATATATATACACAAAAAGGTTTACAAATATCCAACCTTCAAATTGCTTTTTTAAATCAACACTGCTCTGCACACTTGCTAAAGAACATTTGTCTGGAAATCTCAATTCATTTGTAGGGCTGCATGAGTATGGCCAAAAGTATGGGAGTAAATCTCACTGTAAACTATTTAATCATCACCAAATTCTGTGTTATTATGACCGATCATAACTCAGCTTTATGCAGACATACAGGGCCGGTTTTTGGCATAAACGGTCGCCTAGGGAGGCAGATCTGGGGGGGCGCTGCGGTGGCAGCTCTGGGAGGGAAAACAAATGTTTGACTGTTAGAGCTCATCCTAATTTTTGGCCTTGATGTAAAAACATTCATAATTAAGTAAATGTAACACCCTTTTCACCCCGTTACACTTTTCATTTGCCCTGTACGATGGGCGCTGTAAGTGATGAAAGTGCAGGGGTGTTGGCTCATCAGGCGCCCGCAGCTCACAGCCAAAGTGGGAGCGAGAGAGATGAATGCAATTTATGTAAACAAAGGCACTCCTTTATAATTATTGGGATGAACAGGTTTGAAATCATTTCAATGTATACTATAGGACAGTAAACCAGACATATCGTTTAAAACCTGAGAGATACAAAAATATGCATAAATAAATGTTAACTAGGTAAAATAAGATATGAATGAACACCAAAAATAAAATAAGTTACATTGATTTGTTATTGGCTATGGTATGTTATTGGTTATGTTCACACACTGCTGCAGACCCTCTGCACGAAGGAGCCGCAGTGCTGCAGCTCCTGATCGGAGCAGAGACACACGTTCACTAAGCGGAAAACGATATCCTGTCACAGAGATCTGCTATTTTAAAGTAAAGTCAACACATATCGACCCTAAAAGAGCCTTCCCACGTACACACAGTCAATGTCACTTTCCAAGCCTGCCATTTTTGTTCAAGACAACACGTTTACTTTTGAATTTTACTTCATTGTTTGTGGACTTTCGTTGTCTTGCCTTGATTTCCCTTGCGTTTTTGTACTGCATGAGTTGCGCGAGTTGAGAGGTTTCCAACAGTCTTTGAACGCTCCACAGCAGTGACACGTTACAGACGTAGTTGGAGGAGGAGTGATTGTTGCCTTCAGTCATTCAGTCATAAATATATCAACAATTAAACAACATCTTCCATTTCTTTTCACACAATACGTCTCCTTGCAGTATCAACACTAATTCGGCTGACTTTTATATTTGATCCAATTTGTAGATAGTCTGTATTTACACCATAACGGTGCACAGCTGATAGAAAGGGACATTTTTTGTAGTTTTTAAAGATATTACTGATTTTCTGAAATACCTTTCCAACTCCTCATGCAGGTTCATAGTACAATGCATAAGCTTCACATCGAGAGACTGAAACTATAGGTTACTTACGTAACCCCAGTCCTCAGAGTAACATGAAGTGAGATGTCTCACTATGGGATGCGCCTCATCGCGGAGCAAACAGAAGCATCAATCTCATTACGCCAATCCTGATTGGCTGGTGATCTTGACGTCAACGTCAGGGGAAATCACCCCCTATAAGTAGCCTGCGCCACGACGCATGCGTCATTCAAAATAAGCACCTCTTCTCGCTTCACCATAGCAAGGAGGGCCGTCTGGTGAGACATCTCACTTCATGTTACTCTGAGGGATGGGGTTACGTAAGTAACCTATAGTTCTCATTCTTAACACTCCGTTCGATGTCTCACTATGGGATATTGTAGCTCCCGTATTGCCAGACGAGCTTATCTCGAAGATCACCGATCAACCAGAATTTAACAGGTGGAGTCCCGACTCAACAAGGTGCCCAGCACTGCTCGGGCCACGCTTGGAGCGGAGACGTCTAGCCTGTAAAAGCGGACAAAAGTGAGCGGCGAAGACCAGCTTGCCGCTGCACAGATATCCTGGATGGAAACACCCTTGAACAAAGCCCAGGATGTAGCCAGGCCCCGAGTCGAGTGAGCCCGCAGACCTGAAGGTGCTTGCAGATTCTGACTCGTATAGGCCAAAGCAATCGCCTCCACGATCCAGTGGGATAGTCGTTGCTTAGTAACAGGCTTACCCTTGTGAGGTTTAGCCCAGGACACGAAGAGTTGGTCATTAAGACGAAGCTCTTTTGATCTGTCCATATATGTGTGTAAAGCCCGGACTGGACACAATAGATCCTGCTGCTGCTCCCCGGAGGAAACCAGCTGCGGAGGAAATGCCTCAATGTCAATCGGGGTACACGAACCAACCACCTTTGGTGTAAAGGCAGGGTTGGGTTTCAACAACACTCTCGTTTGCCCTGGGGCGAACTGAGTGCATGAGGGATGTACAGACAGTGCATGGATATCACTGACCCGTTTAGCGGATGCCAGGGCCAGTAACAGCACTGTCTTGAGTGACAGATGTTTCATGTCAGCTCCTTCCAGGGGTTCAAATGGGGTCATTTTGAGCCCATTTAAAACCACTGCCAGGTCCCATAAGGGCACCAGCAACCTGGAGACAGGGAGGAGCCTGCGCGCTCCCTTCATAAAACGGCAAACCAAAGGATGTTGGCTAGCCGTTTTACACACAAAGCCCACATGGCATGCAGCAATAGCAGCCAGGTACACCTTGATCGTGGAGAAAGCTCTGTGTTTATCGATCAAGTCCTGTAGAAATGATAAAATCACCCCGACAGGACATTGAAAAGAGATGTGCCCTTCTTGAAGGCACCACTCCTCAAACACCCTCCACTTACAGTCGTAAAGAGACCTGGTGGAGGAAGCTCTCGCACTCTGAATAGTGTTTATCACCTTCTTAGGGAGTCCCACTGTATTCAGATTGTACCACTCACGGGTCAGGCCCATAGTGCCCCGTGCTCTGGGCGTGGGTGAAGGATCGCCCTCCCTGCCTGAGACAATCTGTCCCTGCGTGGTGGGGGCTGCCACGGCTGCCCGCACAACAGCTGATATATCTCCGCCAGCCCGTATATTGCGGGCTAGGGTGGAAACATCAGAGTAAGTGTGTGGCGTTGCTCTTTCACTCTGGCCGGAGTTAAGGGTAACAGAACCAGGGGTGGGAACGTGTACAGAGGACCCGGAGGGTCAATCGTGTACGAGTGCGTCCCCGCCTAACGGTGCGTTTAAATCGTGGATTAAAGAGAACAGCTCGCTTCTTCTTCCTCGCCTGCTGGCCGAAATTCTGGGTTGGCTGTGCCTGGGCTGCAGCCGGAACCGGAGATTTTCTAGACCAACTCGCCCTCGTCTCCTGCCTGGGCTGGGGACTCGGGGCGGGCTGCGACCTCTGCTGTCCTGGTACTTTGAACCCAGCAGAGCGCGGTGCAGCTTGGACGAAGGGCCGCCGTTGCAAAGGCCGCGGCTGGACCCTTCGAGGGAGACAGAGGTGGAGGGCCTCGTCTTCCTTCTTTTTCGACTCGCACTTCCTCTGCATGGAAGCGAGAGCGGAGCCGAAAATCCCCTCGGGAACGATGGGCATGTCAAGCACATCTTCCTTTTCCCGGTCTGGGAGGTTGGTGAGGTTGAGCCATCTAGCTCTTTCCTGCACCACCATGATCCCCATTATCTTGCCCGTGGCCTGGACGGCGCAGCGTTGGACACAGAGACAAATGTCTGTGACCGCGGCTATCTCGTCCAGAGTGGCCGGTCCAGGATTGCTCGACATATCCTCACAGAGCTCCGCTTGGTATGCGGTTAGCATCGAGGAAACGTTCAGAGCCCTGGCGGAGAATGCTGCGGCTCTGTAGGCCCGTTCCGTCATGGTAGACTGGAATCGGTCCGTCTTTGCTGGCAGCGTGGGGTTCCTGCTTGGCGGTTGGCCCATCCTCGGTAGGAGGTGGGCTGCCACCAGCGGTTCCATAGGTGGTATGTGGAGCAGGCCGAGCCTCTCCATACCGTCACAGTCAAGGGAGTGGGCACCCTGGATTGGGGCCTTGTTGCTAAAGGGCCGGTCTCTCCACGAGACCGACACCTCATCCAACATCTCCGGGAAGACCAGGAGGAGTTGCCTCTTTGCCCTCGTTGTTTGGGAAAAAAGTTTTCCCTCGTAACGGGACCTGGAGGTCTCCTTGTCCACTTCGGGCCATGGGATGTCTAGTTTGGCCGCAGCGCGCTGACACACGGCTTGTAGGTCCATACTGAGACAGGGCGAAGCTGGTGTGCTGTCGCCCGGGGGAGCAGCCATCGCTCCCGGCTTTGCAGCCTGAGTCGATGACATGAAGATGTCGTCTTCCTGCTCATCCGAGTCAGACAGGAGGAACTCAGAGGTGTACTCTTCGTCCTCCATGTAGTCTAACTCCAGGACATCTTCCGCGGGTGAAACCATGGTGAGGTCCAGTCGGGAGCCCCAGCTTGGTATAGCGTGGGGCCCCGTTCCCGCGTTTCTTGCCGCCACCGGATCTCGGCCTGATATGGCGCGGGATTCCGGTTCTGCGGGTGCCGCTGTCGGTGAGCCCCAGACCGCAGTGAGGGGCTCCATCTCTGCGGCTCCATCTCTGCGGCAGACCCCGTGTCTTGATTTATCTCAAGGATATTACCTGGTATGGTAATATTCCTGTAATCCTTTTCTCCTCCGTGGAAGAGAGAAGAAAAAAGTGTCCTCGCTACCGTGGTGTCGGTAGTGAGGGGAAAAAACACAAGTTAGCGACTGGTGTGTTGCTAACTTGAAGTCAAAACCTTACCTTACTCCAGAGGAAGAACGGCGAGGTTGACTATAATACTCCTCTGTGAGAGAATAGGGTAGCCGGCTAACGCCCGTCGACCGAAATTAGCTTTTGGTTCAGTCTGTGGACTGTTAAGCTAGCCCGGCTACCGTTAGAGATGTGCTCTGAAGCGAGAAGAGGTGTTTGAATGACGCATGCGTTGTGGCGCAGGCTACTTATAGGGGGTGATTTCCCCTGACGTTGACGTCAAGATCACCAGCCAATCAGGATTGGCGTAATGAGATTGATGCTTCTGTTTGCTCCGCGATGAGGCGCATCCCATAGTGAGACATCGAAAGGAGTGTTATGAATGAGAACTGTATTTTCCTTTACCGTTCTGTTTTAATTTCACAATAAAGTGAATAGTCATATGTTTGACATTATTATATGTTATTAACTAGACCACTGGTCTAAACCGCACCTCCTAGAGGTTAAAGCACGTTATTCAATTTAGTTGTTGAATAAGTTATATTTGATGAAAACATTTAAATATTAAGAGTAGCCTACATACAAAATAGGGGTCAATGATAGAAATATAGAATAGAAAATATCAAGAAGATACTGTAGTGATCTCTACAATAAAACAGTTTAGTTCAGGACATCCAAAGATATTAACAGGAGGATGTGCAAAACAGACAAACTGATAAGGCTGAATTTTACTCAGGTGTAACTAAAGTCTGATTTAAGGGTTGTTTATATTTCACATCATTAATCAGAATCTGCAAAGTAACAAAAATAAATGTAGCAGAGTAAAAATACCAGGTTAACCTCTGAATTGTAGTGGAGTAGAACAAAGTAGTACATGCTGCTGTAACAAAAACATTTCCCAACTTGGGATCAATAAAGTATATCTTATCTTATCTTAAGATCATCGATGGCTACTGCCATATTTGCTTAATGTGCATCTGAACCTTGACAAGTGCATGTTTCAGGCTTATCAATTAACAACAGGAGGGGTCACAGACATAAGAGTAAGATCAGCTGTTAAATAAAGCTCTTCTGACCGTAGCTGTCATGTGGGTATATTAATGCTGCCCATTAAAGCAATTTTCACCCATGTATTAATTATATGTTTTAAATTTGATAACAACAATGTGTTTCGTATCCCCTAAACCTCCAGGGATGTATACAGTATAATACTGGCAACTTCTAATTGTGGGAAATACGAAAACGTCTTTTAAAACTACAATTCCCAGTAGAGACGTGCCATAGAACATGTTGCGAAACACACAATAGCCAGCATGTGTAATTCTGGGGGGGGGGGGCTGGGCTGGACCCATCCAAGTCCAGTTTTGGATAGTCTGGCGTGGTTCCATTCCATTTCAAAGAGCTGTTTGACACTCGGCGTAACCTTGTCACACTGCCACTCCAACATCCAATCACAGAGCTTGAGGGCTAATCACGGGGTTTATAAAGCAAGGCGGATGTTGTAGTCCCAAACGATAGCTGGGGATTCTGGGTAGTGTAGTGTCTTCGGAAACTCTGTCGTGTCTAAACTCCGAAAAAACCATTTGTTTCTTCGAATCGAAGGTTAAAAACTAAAAAGCATTGTACACCATTTAAACCAATCAATATTGTGTAATTAACAAGGATAAACTGATGTTTAGTGGATGAGTAATGGAGATATCACTGTGTAATCATTTGACAATGTGTGGAATACTTCCGGTTTTATTATGAAAACTTCGAGACCGGAAATACTGTTTTCACCCACGCTAACTTTACATGGAAGCTGCCCCATATACAGTACACGTTCTCCTGGCGAGACCTCAAATAATCTTCGTATATCTATCAAACTGTAGATCCTACACATCCACTGGACGTAGATTATAAAAGTACAATATACACTTCTCGCTAGAAATATAATAAAAAAGCATTTTAATGGCCAAACTATTCCACAATTTAGGATTTTCCAGAGAGGGTTATTTGTGAATAAACGACCCTCCGGAGCGTTTGCAATCGACAGGAGCATGTTGTTTCTTATACGACCACTAGAGGTGCTACACTTTAAAACGTGACTCTGGGACGTATTTAGCTGCTGAACAATCGACCTTATATGGTCGTTTTTTGTAGGAGGACAGGCTGTATTGTGTAGAACATTTTTCTAACGCTTATTATATATCAGAATCAGAAACATGTTTATTACCAGGTAGGTTTACACGTACGAGGAATTTGAGGTGGTAAAAAAAGAATACATTATTGTACTCTGGAAGCAAACAGAAGCATCAATCTCATTACGCCAATCCTGATTGGCTGGTGATCTTGACGTCAACGTCAGGGGAAATCACCCCCTATAAGTAGCCTGCGCCACGACGCATGCGTCATTCAAAATAAGCACCTCTTCTCGCTTCACCATAGCAAGGAGGGCCGTCTGGTGAGACATCTCATGTTACTCTGAGGACTGGGGTTACGTAAGTAACCTATAGTTCTCATTCATAACACTCCGTTCGATGTCTCACTATGGGAAATTGTAGCTCCCGTATTGCCAGACGAGCTTATCTCGAAAATCACCAAACCAACCAGAACTCAACAGGTAGAGTTCTGACTCAACCAGGCACTGCTTGAGTCACACCGGGAGCAGAACGCCGAGCCTGCTAAAAGGCGGACAAAAGTGAGTGGCGAGGACCAGCTCGCCGCTGCACCGATGTCTTGGATGGGAGACATCCTGGACAGAGCCCAGGATGCAGCCAGACCCTGAGTCGAAAGAGCTCGCGGACCCGAGGGTGCCTGCGAACTCTGACTCGTATGGGCCCCAAAGCAATAGCTTCCACAAGACAGTGGGAGAGCCGTTGCTTAGTAACAGGCTTGCATACCCTAGGGACCAGAGGGTACAATGGTTGGACATTTACTACCGGCCGCGGTATGCCTAGTGTACAGGGTCCATATAACCGACTTAATGCATAGCGGGAAGTCGGTTATATAGACATCAACAGAATAAGTGTTTAACGGTGATTTAAACTAGTTTATGCGGGGAAAAGAGTGCTCAAAATCGGATTCAACAGGCCATCCACACCGACTCCCATTAAAAGTGATTGAAATGTACAGGAATCTGTCCATTTCAATCACATTTGATGACCCGTCCAGGGTGACTTTCTTCCCCAGGAATTAGTGTCTGAAAGCTGGCTAACATTACTTTAAATACAGTGTGCACATGGCTTTATTACCCATGAAATAGTGTGTGAAAGCTGGGTGAGTTTGATGTGAATTTAAGGAAGATATGGCCATTTCATCCACACCTCACAACTCCCATTAAAAGTGATTGAAATGTACAGGAATCTGTCCATTTCAATCACATTTGATGACCCGTCCAGGGTGACTTTCTTCCCCAGGAATTAGTGTCTGAAAGCTGGCTAACATTACTTTAAATACAGTGTGCACATGGCTTTATTACCCATGAAATAGTGTGTGAAAGCTGGGTGAGTTTGATGTGAATTTAAGGAAGATATGGCCATTTCATCCACACCTCACGACTCCCATTAAAAGTGATTGAAATGTACAGGAATCTGTCCATTTCAATCACATTTGATGACCCGTCCAGGGTGACTTTCTTCCCCAGGAATTAGTGTCTGAAAGCTGGCTAACATTACTTTAAATACAGTGTGCACATGGCTTTATTACCCATGAAATAGTGTGTGAAAGCTGGGTGAGTTTGATGTGAATTTAGGGAGGGAGAGCAGCAGCAGCAGCAGCAGCAGCAGCAGCAGCAGCAGCCGCCGCAGCAGCAGCAGGCTGTGACCCTGGCGGAAATACATTGATTGTTTTAGCCAGGAATAAGTGTTTAGAAGGCGGGTAAAGTGTTCCTGCAGCTCCTCCACGACGGTAATAATGATTAGATATAATTGCCAGGGCAGAAAGCTCTTTTTAAAAGTGAAAAAACGATTTGAAACCGTTTGAAATGACTGGCGGGTGCTGATGGAAAGCAGGCGGAAATAAATTGATTGTTTACCCAGGAAAAGGTGTTTAAAAGGCGGGTAAAGTGTCCCTGCAGCTCCTCCATGACGGTAATAATGATTAGAAATCATTTACAGGGCAGAAAGCTGTTTTTAAAAGTGAAAAAACGATTTGAAACCGTTTGAAATGACTGGCGGGTGCTGATGGAAAGCAGGCGGAAATACATGGATTGTTTTACCCAGGAGAAGGTGTTTACAAGGCGGGTAAAGTGTTCCTGCAGCCCTTTAAATACAGTGTGCACATGGCTTTATTACCCATGAAATAGTGTGTGAAAGATGGGTAACTTTGCTGTGAATTTAAGGGAGATATGGCCCTTTCAAACAGGGAGATGTACAGGCCTTTATTACCCACGAATTAGTGTCTGAAAGCTGGCTAACATTACTTTAAATACATGGTGCACATGGCTCTGTTACCCATGAAATAGTGTGTGAAAGCTGGGTGAGTTTGATGTGAATTTAAGGAAGATATGGCCATTTCATCCACACCTCACGACTCCCATTCAAAGTGATTGAAATGTACAGCACTCTGTACATTTCAATCACATTTCCCGACCCGGCCAGGGTGACTTTCTTCCCCACGAATTAGTGTCTGAAAGCTGGCTAACATTACTTTAAATGCATGGTGCACATGGCTCTGTTACCCATGAATTAGTGTGTGAAAGATGGGTGAGTTTGATGTGAATTTAAGGGAGATATGGCCATTTCATCCACACCTCACGACTCCCATTCAAAGTGATTGAAATGTACAGCACTCTGTACATTTCAATCACATTTCCCGACCCGACCAGGGTGACTTTCTTCCCCACGAATTAGTGTCTGAAAGCTGGCTAACATTACTTTAAATGCATGGTGCACATGGCTCTGTTACCCATGAATTAGTGTGTGAAAGATGGGTAACTTTGCTGTGAATTTAAGGGAGATATGGCCCTTTCAAACAGGGAGATGTACAGGCCTTTATTACCCACGAATTAGTGTCTGAAAGCTGGCTAACATTACTTTAAATGCATGGTGCACATGGCTCTGTTACCCATGAATTAGTGTGTGAAAGATGGGTAACTTTGCTGTGAATTTAAGGGAGATATGGCCATTTCATCCACACCTCACGACTCCCATTCAAAGTGATTGAAATGTACAGCACTCTGTACATTTCAATCACATTTCACGACCTGTGTAGACTGGCTTTCTTACCCATTAGGTACACCGACAAAGGCACCTCTTCGGGGCCGCTCCAAGACCCCCAAAACACGGACTGAGGAGCTCCAGGATCCCTCCCATGTACCTCTAGAACCTCGAGCACCTTGGGTCCCCGGGCCCCCGAACTTAAGCACTCCCCCACGGACTAAACCAAGATGATCACACCCTCAAGAATCTCGTGCCCCTGGCTACACTTAAAGGGGGTCTACTTTGCGGTGCTTTGCCATCCGCCCATCGGCACCCATAGTCGGCCTTCTTCACAGCAGCAGCACCCAACCTCCATGGAGGATTTTGCTCGTGCCCCTGGCTACACTTAAAGGGGGTCTACTTTGCGGTGCTTTGCCGTCCGCCCATCGGCACCCATAGTCGGCCTTCTTCACAGCAGCAGCACCCAACCTCCATGGAGGATTTTGCTCGTGCCCCTGGCTACACTTAAAGGGGGTCTACTTTGCGGTGCTTTGCCGTCCGCCCATCGGCACCCATAGTCGGCCTTCTTCACAGCAGCAGCACCCAACCTCCATGGAGGATTTTGCTCGTGCCCCTGGCTACACTTAAAGGGGGTCTACTTTGCGGTGCTTTGCCGTCCGCCCATCGGCACCCATAGTCGGCCTTCTTCACAGCAGCAGCACCCAACCTCCATGGAGGATTTTGCTCGTGCCCCTGGCTACACTTAAAGGGGGTCTACTTTGCGGTGCTTTACCGTCCGCCCATCGGCACCCATAGTCGGCCTTATTCACAGCAGCACCACCCAACCTCCAGTGGAGGATGTTATCATGCCCCTGGCAACACTGGTAAACACTGGTAACATATGTCTAGCCGCTGACAGGAACTTGACATCGGAACTTGACATCGCATTTCCATTGAGCGGACTCCCGTACATGGGAAGGGCAAGTCCCACGGTACCTCCGTTCATAAGGCTGACATTTGCCTTACCCTTATAAGGGTTAGCCTAGGACACCAGGAGTTGGTCATTATGACAAGTACCCCTGATCTGTCCATACAGGTGTGTAAGCACGAACTGGACACAGCAAATCCCGCTGCTGTTCCCCGGAGGGACCCAGCGGCGGAGGAAATGCCTCAATGTCCATTAGGTACATGTACAGACAGTGCATGAAAACATTACTGGCTCGCCTGGCGGAAGCCAGGGCCAGTAACAGCACTATGTTAGAGAGACCTGGTGTAGGAATCTCTCACACTCTGAATAGTGTTTATCACCCTATGAGGAAGTCTCACTGTATTCAGGTTGTACCACTCACGGGCCAGGCCCATAAGGCCAAGCGCTCTGGGTGTGGGTGAAAAATATCCCCCCCCGCCTGGGACAGTATGTCCCTGCGTAGTGGGAGCTGCCATGGCTGCCAGCACAGCAGCTGATAAATCTCCGCCAGCCAGTACATAGCGGGCCAGTGCGGAGCTATCAGGATAAGTGTGTGGCGTTGTTCCCTCACTCTGGCCAGAGTTTGGGGAATCAGAGCCAGGGGTGGGAACGCGTACAGAAGGCCCGAAGGCCAAACGTGTGCAAGTGCGTCCACGCCTAACGGTGCGTTTAAGTCGCGCATCGAAAAGAACAGCTGACATTGAGCATTTTCTTTTGATGCGAACAGGTCCACCGTGGCTCTACCATAACGCACCCACAGCTGGCTCACGATCCTTGGATGTAGAGTCCAGTCTGCATAAAGTGGTGCACCTCTGGACAGTAGGTCAGCCCCGCGTCTTGATTGCCAGCCGGCCAATCAGTGGACATGAGGGGATCCTGTCCCGACAGGCTAGCTTGTCGTGCTAACCGTCGGCGGAGGCTCTTTATGGTGAGGCGGGCATGCCCGCACGAGCCGGGGTTGTCAATAGCCTCCTGGGCGTGTTCCAGCCCGAGGCAGGACGAGCAGACCTGGTGTGAGTCTGTGCCTGATATCTTCAACCCGCAGCCGCAGAGCCGAGCCTCCGAGTCCCTGACTCCTCTGGTGTGAGGGAGAGAGGCGTCCATCTCGTTCGTGGAGAGGACCCGCTCTTAACAGGTACGTCGAGAAAAAGTGTTCCCAATCTGTCTTTAATCCGGAGAAAAAAAGGCAGTGTGGGTCTTTTTTCTCAAAGAATATGACCCGGTGTGGCAATATTCTTTAAATCCTTTTCTCCTCCGTGGGAAGAGAAAAGAAAAAACGTCCTCGCTACCGTGGTGTCGGCAGTGAGGGAAAAAAGCACAAGCTAGCAACTGGTGTGTTGCTAACTTGAAAGTCAAAATCTTACCTTACTTCCAGAGGAAGAACGGCGAGGTTGACTATAATACTAACTGGTGTGTTAGTATCATACTCTTCTGTAAAGCAGAATAGGGTAGCCGGCTAACGCCCGTCGACTGAAAATTAGCTTTGGTTCAGTCCGGCTACCCGGCTACCATTAGAGATGTGCTCTGAAGCGAGAAGAGGTGTTTGAATGACGCATGCGTCGTGGCGCAGGCTACTTATAGGGGGTGATTTCCCCTGACGTTGACGTCAAGATCACCAGCCAATCAGGATTGGCGTAATGAGATTGATGCTTCTGTTTGCTCCGCGATGAGGCGCATCCCATAGTGAGACATCGAACGGAGTGTTATGAATGAGAACTGTATTTTTGAAAATCTTTTTTTCCTTATTTACTCAACAATAACACACAATTATCCTTGTTTTTATTTATTCGTTTAATTCTATAATCTTGGGCTTTTTAGCCGTAAATAAAGTCACCGGAAACAGACGTAGGCCTATAAGGGACATTTTGAGGATACACACAAACCCACTGAACAGATTACCCAAGATCCTCAGCTTGAAGCTCGTTGATTTAAGCCAGCGTTTCTCAAAGTGTGGGGCGCGCCCCACTGGTGGGGCACAGAGATGTGATAGGTGGGTCGCGAATGGACACGATGAACGGGAGATTTTTTTATTTTTTATTTTTTTTTATTTTTTGGACCTCAGGCCGGAATCGAACCTGGGTCCTCGCGGGCGGTAGTGGATTATTACAGCCTGAGACTCGCAACGGCGGTGGACTTTCACAGCACCGCTGCATCGGAGCCGCCAGAGCCTCGCAATGGCGGGTGTTTGTGGCGGCGCATGCGGTACCGGCGCATGCGGTACCGGCGCAGCGGCGCTGTGAAAGTCCACGGCCCACCTATGCCAGAGACAGCGGCCCACCAACGGCAGCGGCCCAACGGGAAAAGTCCCGAATCTCCTGATCGCCAATCCGAGCCTGCTCACACACACACAACCAAAGTCATTTGCAGACATATGTAAAAATCTCTCATACACACATGTGAAACGCTCTCACACACAGACACAACAGCGTTGCAGTCGGGAAGAAAAACAATGTGGAGCGGCACCTCACCACTTCATAAGGAGTTTAACCGTAACACTTTTCGAAATCCCGTTTGTGTCCCCCCTATGTTTATTATTATCTTTTAACGTAAGCCATCATCGCCACGGAGGAGCACACAGCCTCTGTGAGCGAGCAAGAGACAGAGACAGAGAGAGAGAAAGAGAGAGAGAGAAAACACACCTTTATCTATTTAATATAGCCTAGTTGTACAAAATAAAGTAAGAAATCATTCCAATGTGTACTATAGGACAGTAAACAGTTTAAAAGGGGAGTGATTAGTAAAATATGCATAAATAAAAAGAAAAAATGCTAACTAGGTAACATAAGATAAGAATACATCTTGCTTATTTCTCCTCTGACACTATCTTTACAGTGACCTGTGTAGCATCCTATAAATCACATTTAAGTGATTATTCTGATACCATCATGTTTCATCGGTTATAAACTGGTGAAGCTTTAGTTGTGTCCCACCCACAATGTGGCTTTGAAATAGATAATTTCATTGTATTTCAAAATGGCGTCCATCAACACAAGCACTATTTATTTATTGAAAGAGAAATGGTTAAGTTTGTAATTACCAGTGTTGTGAGTTCAATATTTTAATTAATTATAGTAAGGGAACATCTTAGGAGTTAGTGTACCGAGTTCCTCTCAGGAGGATATATAATAAAGGTGTGTTAACTGCTGAGCCTATTTAATGTGCATACGACACCTGGCAATTTGTTATTATATTGCCACACTGTTTTGATACTGACATATTTTCTTTGCACAAAGTTGTGTCTGCACTATTGTAATTGTGCCTGTCTTGAATGTGGTAAATAAAAGAGAGAACAAAATGCACTGTACAAAAGATCAAAAGATTTTATTGTCACTTTACAATATACAATTTAATCGATGTTGAGATGCCTCATAAGGGCTGTGTGCATTTCTTTCCCCCCAGCCTCGCCAATATTGGCTGGCACATCAAGCTGGGTCGCCGCTGGTAAGGCAGTCCATTCATCCCTGTATTCTTCACCATTACTCTCACACAGGTTATGTAATATGCAACATGCTACCACCTGGGTTCTGATCTTGTCAATGTTGCAGTCGTTTCTTTTCATCAAGCAGCGCCACCTTCCCTTCAGTCTGCCAAAAGCATTCTCCACCACCACTCGTGCTCGGCTTGTTTTGAAGTTGTACACACGTTGCTCGGGTGTGAGCCTTCCATTGTCCTGGAAAGGTTTCATCAGCCATCTTTGCAGGGGGTAGGCTGAGTCACCAAGAATATAGTAACCCACATCATGTCCCCCAATAATATAACATGAGGAAGTAGACCACCCCTATCCACAAAACTAACCAGTGAGGACACGCTGAACACTCTGCTATCATGCATGCTACCTGGTAAGCCAACAAAAACACTCCAAAAGAGGCCCCTAGCATCCACAACACCCTGCAGGACGAGCGAGTGCCAGCCTTTGCGGTTGAAATACTCGTTATGGTACACCTTCGATTCCGAACCAGCATTGCACTTACAGCATCCGACGAGTGGGTCAAATCCCTAGTTGGCTGCAATAACCCAGTTACAAAGCTGTATAACATGAGCACAAAGACAACAAGCTCATTGAACTCCATCATGTCTGAGGTCTGAAAGTAAACAAACGCCTCATACAGCGGGTGGGCTTTATACCCCCTCCCCCGTGTAGTTCTTCTTCTCTCGTTTTTGTGTTGTACTCGCCGTGAAGTGGTTTTGCGGCCTGCCAGTAAACCCAGAGAAGAAGAAGACGAAGTGACGTCAGCGTAATCGTGCCTCAGGGAAAGTACTGCGGTGTGAATGCGATTGGCACTAGGCCCCTGGCGGATTTAGTGCCGTGGTACTTTAGTGGTACTTTAGTGGTACTTTAGTGCCGGCACTAAAGTACCACTAAAGTACCACGGCGAGTACAACAAAAAAACGAGAGAAACATAGTGCCGGCACTAAAGTACCGCAAGTCCTGCGGTGCGAAAGCGGCTTATGGTTACAACCCAACCCTGTGTATATCTCTCCCGACTGTCCACCAGCAGATGAAAAACACCCACCTCTCCGCCTCTTCCCAGGGACGAGGGAACCGTGCCGTAGAGTTTCCGTTAACATTTTTTTTCTTCTGACAGCCCAGCAGCAGCAGGAGAGGTGGGGAGAGGGAGGCGGGGCTATTTCATCGTGATCAGAAAATGATCGTATAGATCGCTGCTAGATGAGGGCAGTGGGGGCTCTTCTTGGAGTCTGGCTTTTTAAAAAAAAACAAAGTTCATTAGTGAACTTTGAGCCATCATTTATTTTGCAGGCAGCTCTCTGCCTCTATCACGTTATTATGGCGCGCGCCGGAACCAATAATCAGTTTTTACCGTGAATGAGTTCGGTTCAGAGGATAAAGCACATACAACATTAATTAAACTCGATATTTGTTCACTTGAATTTCACTTTGAATTATTGGATATTCTCAATGGGTGAATACTCTTTTTTATTATTAATAATAAAATAATTAAAATTAAATTAAATAAAAATAAATAATTAAATAACACCGAAGCTTTCTCAGGGTGGGCCAATGAGTAAACTGGGTGGGCCTGGGCCCTATGGTGGCTACGCCACTGCCCCCCACACCCAGTTGGAGAGACGGAAGACTCTCTTGAAGCTGCAAGACTTGCCCTCATGACATGACCCCATTCATTTATACTAAACTGGCTTGTGTATTTTATAACATATTCATTATATCTCTAATAGTCTCCCGATTTGTGTTGCAGATAAATGAGGAGTTCCACCGCGGTTCCACTTGAGTCAACATTTATGTTCCAGCTGGACAGGTACACGCCAAAGCTTCTGGAGCTGTTCAATGCAAAGGGAGGAGCAGTTGGTCAGCGCATTAAAGCATTGTTGAAGGCACTGATTCAGGTGAGTTAACAGTGGAACATACTAACCCCCTAAACGCACCAGGAGCGTCTGCGCCGCGTTACGTTGCGGCTGTGCCACGCTGCGACCTCCTCCTGCGACCTAACACACCAGGTGCGTTTCAAAACGTTGCGGAAGCGGAGCGTCGTGTGTGCAGCCTCGCAGTTCTTAATTAACTTTAAAACATTAATATGTAGTTGTTACCTTCCACTCCACAAACTGCAGCGACTAAAAACCAGGCCTTGTCCTTTCTCATGTTGTCCTTGTAAAAAGCATAGAGTGGCTAGAGTGGCCGCGATCCTTACGACCGCCGCGGCGCGGCCGTAACGCGGCGCAGACGCTCCTGGTGCGTTTAGGGGGTAAGTGTTTCGTTTCTTCTTCAGTCATCTTGCCTGAAATCAATTGATCTTTTCAAATATATTTTTTTGTAAAAAGGACCAGTGTGTCAGATTTACTGGTAGCCAGAACCGAGGTTGCACTCAATAACCCACTAAACTAAACCGACAACTAGATTTAAAATGTTCATCACATTTGGTGTAATTTCCTTTTATGTCTCCAGCGTCTTGTTTGAATGACAGGAGTAAACACAGAATTAATGCTTTATTAACTCATGGTTTTTAAGGGGCTTATCTCCATGTAAATACTATGGTAGACCACCCAATATTCGCATCGCTCTAATCGCTGGAGTTTCACCACGGCTGTCAGCTGTGTTTGCTCCTGTCAATGCTGTCATTCAAACAAGAGGTGCTGGAGAGGGGACGGGGCGTATCTACATGTAAATCCTACAACAAAATGAACATATTTGACCGTGATTTAATTGTAATACACGTTTCAAAGTGATGCCGAAGTAACTACATACTGATAACAGTTAGTAAAAACCATGAATTAACGCTTTGACAAGTCTGTAGACAAGACGACAGGCGAAACACTTTTAAAATGCGTGTTTTCTGAATCGGATTCATCAGGCTAAACTAACCTGTAGCTGCTCCGTCCACACTCACAACAACATCATACAGAAATAAATAAAGCAGCGACTGTATTCGCCATGACATAGACAGTCTGTGGTTTGTGGTTTAACTTTTGTCCAGTTTCTGAACAGATATGAGGAGCTGTGTGATCTGAGTGTGTTCTAACGGCTGATGTGTTGGGACCATACGTTGTGGGACCATGGTTGAGACATATTTCGCTGTCGGGTGTTGACCAATCACGAAGCGTCATTTCTTGACTGGCAGCAAAAACAACCAATCACAGCAGTGCTTCTCTGGCTGGCTCTGTCCAATCACAAACAAGAAGTGTTCTCCCTAAAGTAATACCCTTTCCGTCCAATGTGAAATGCTGTGGTGTTTTCTGAAATGCTGTTGTGTTTTCTGAAATGCTGCGGCGTTTTCTGAAATGCTGTGGTGTTTTGTGAAATGCTGTAGTGTTTTGTGAAATGCTGTGGTGCTTTGTGAAATGCTGTGGTGTTTTCTGAAATGCTGTAGTGTTTTGTGAAATTCTGTGGTGTTTTCTGAAATGCTGTGGTGTTTTGTGAAATGCTGTGGTGCTTTGTGAAATGCTGTGGTGTTTTGTGAAATGCTGTAGTGTTTTGTGAAATGCTGTGGTGTTTTGTGAAATGCTGTAGTGTTTTGTGAAATGCTGTGGTGTTTTCTGAAATGCTGTGGTGTCTTGCACTTCAGGGCCACCGTAATTACATGGTTATTTGTAAGTGTTGCAGCCACAGATTAGGCGGTCACCAGTTGTCTTTCTTCCCTCGTCACAACTTTTTTGTTCTACGAGTAAAACTTTGAACATACACGTATTCTCTTGCCTCCACTGCTCTGCTGCAGGTACACTTAATTCAACTTACTAGCCTAACTCCGTACTTATTTACAACTACATAAGAAGACTTCTTCTTCTTATGCTTCTTCTCTCTCTTGACGCAACCTTGTGGCGAAGACTAACAACAGCATTTCCAAATAAAATACTGCTTAGCAAGAACACAATATCATAACATGTAGATGTGTGACATTAGAAATAATAAAGAACAACATTAGATGCAAATAAAAATTGTATTGTGGGGTTGCTTCTTACATGTTGTACACATTAAATAAACATTCTCGTCAACTTAACATCAGGGATCTTCTTAATTAACATCTATCTGAATTAAGCTAAACACATAAACACAAGATAATTGAAAATAAATCGTTAAAGATTGGTTGAAATAATCGTCTGTTCTTATTTATTCTAGGACCCATGTGCTACTGTCTGTAAAAAGAGAGAGGTGACCTTGAGATGCCTCATTGAATATATGGGAGAACGTGGAGAGGAGCTAATCTCTGAGCATGAGGTGAGGTTAAAAATAGGTAGTTTGACATTTTATGAACTATATCAATATCATGACTATGTGGTAAATTCTTGCAAAACAGTCTTTTTTGTAATGTCTTAAACCCCTTGTAATGCACGTGAATTGCACCTCTGTTACCAGCTAATGTAAACTGGCTGTACTCGTTGTGACTTCAAGACGGATTTTTTAGTTGTTGAGGAAAACACATGGTGTTTCCTGATTTGTACTCAATTTAGTGTTTCGTTTGTATATACAGGGAGAAGCAGAGGTTGAAGTGCAACAGAGGCTCGTGATGCACAGCATGAAACTATACGTTGCCCACGAGCCAGATGCAGTTGGGATCATCTTTGAGGGCATGCCAGTGTTGGCTGATGTGGACAATGTTGCCAGAGCCTGCTGCTTCCTTCTTGGACTTCCCTATGCTCTAAATCTGCAATATCCTGCAAAACTTGCCAAAACCTTTGAAGTCTTTCAGAGACTCTTCGTGGGACTGGACACCCTTCAGCCGAAGTCATCTTCAAGGTACATCAGTCTAAAAAACAAACTGTTAGGGCAATTATTGACCTAGACTCTTAGATATGACGTACAGGACCAACCCTTTCGTTTGTTTATCTCCTTTAAGGACATAGGCTGCTTCAGCCATAATATTATTGTTCCCATTCTGTGACCGGTCAACACTAGGTCACAGATGGTCTGTTGTTGTGGGTGCACTGGGACACTTCCTTCTTTGTTGTTTGTGGACTCCAAGGTATGACATCTTCGAGGCCATAAGTGACAGTTAGTATTGGACTACAACAGGGGTGCCCAACCAGTTGATCGGAGATTCCCAGTCGATCACAAGATGTGTCTAAAAATAGAACAACAATATTCAGTTTTATCGTTAATGTCCTATACCATAATCTTCCTATGCCAGAATAATGCACTTGAACGCATCAAAGCTTTGTGATTGGCGTGACCCCATGTATCGGGGCGTGGCTGGTGGGCAGCGGGCACTAGTTAGCTGACGTTGTCCATGGGTGTTTCTCAATCGTGAGTAAAGCTGCTCCAGAGCCACCATCTCAAGCATACTACGTCATCGAGTGCCGCCGAAGTACTGTTCCAATGTCCAGCATACTTGGAATTCTACCAAGCCCGGCGTACTTCGTTTGGAGAAATTTCGAGGCTGCACATGTGTAGACTCCGCGGTCTTAAAATCCCCACAATGCTTTGCGCACGGACCAATTTTCCCAAATCTGTTGCGGAAAATGTAAGGCGGGGGCCTCTCATATGACGCACACTTGCTCGCCTGTTCCACTCTTCGTTTTCCGAATGCCAGGAAGTATTCTTGCCTCGCTTCTGAAGCAAGACGCTCGAAAGACATGTGCTACCAAGCAAGCGTACTCGAGATTGAGAAACACCCGTGTCAACAGGAGTGACAGTCCGCACACACACAAGACCACAATTATGGCAGAAGCAAAAATGCCCAAAATATATAATTTTCACTCCGAGTGGGAGGGAGATTATTGTTTTGTTTATTCCAATTCAAAGTCCATCTGTCTCATCTGCAATAGAGAACCGCAGTGACGCGTCCTGAAACCCGGAAGTAAGTTAGCATTTTTACCACGTCCGGTCCTTTGACAAAAAGCAATGCAATTTCTCCATAGGGTTTTGGAAAATAGCTCCAATAAGGTCTGTGTTTGACACAAATTGAAGAGACAGATCACGTTTTGTTCTACGACATTAAATACATCAGCAGCTGGTGATTTTTCAAGAGTTACGTGTCTGAACAGTGGCTGAATAGGACTACAGAAGTTGTCCAGGTCGTTTTACGTCATTACACCGAACACATAAAACACTTCCCGCTAAGTTTGTTTGCCCTGTTCTACAAGTACCCTGCCTCCTGCAAACTGTCATACAAACGCTCAACTTGAACCATTTAGAATCTGTATGTTTGAATATGGATCTTAAGTTGGTTGTGACGTTGAAGCATCGACCTCTGCTGTAGTTAGTTTATAGCATAACGTTAGCATTTTGCTTCTGGCGACTAGATTTATGATTCGAAAAATTATAAAAGTAGGGTAGACATGTGGATATTATCCAGCTGAACAAAAAGTGATCTCGTCTCTTAAATGTGTGTCAACCACAGACCTTATTTCAAGCTATTTTCCAAAATCCTATGGAGAAATTGCATTGCGTTTTTTGACGAAGGAATCGGAACGAGTTTACTTCCGGGTTTTAGGACGCGTCACTGCGGTTCTCTATGCGAGCGTGGCTTTACCGAAGAAGGGTAATTTAGAGCGGCATTTCAAAACGGTGCACAAACGCTACAAGACGGAATTCCCTTCTAATTCTGCACTACACTCTTCTGTTTGTTGCATGCGTAACAGAGTTAAACATGTGAATACATAATTATAAGTTTGTGAATGTTTAATTCATAATAAGTTGTGAATTTTAAGAGATGAGATTGTTTCATTTAATATTTTTAATTTTGTTTGCCGTGGGAACACCGTCCCGTTCCACTTCTTTTTTTTACTTCCGGTATGTATTTTCCACCCTCCGCGGACTGGCCATCTGTAGAATCTGGAGAATCACAGAACAGCCGGTCGTCAAGGGCCGGCTCGATTCGCTGATGGCCGTCACCGCTAGGGTTGGGTATCGTTTGAATTTCTACTTTTCGATTCCGATTCTTAACGGTTCTCGATTCCGGTTCTTTGAGGGGCAGGGTAAAAAAAATGATACATGCTTCTTCCACCAAAAAAATTACATTTATTCGAGAAACTTTTACACAGGTTAGTTTACAGTAATATTCACATTAATCAGTCGGTTTATATTCACTGCTATGTAACTGTAACCTGAGAACCACTGAAGCTACAACAGTGCAACAGTCCAACTTTTAAAGAACAGTTCTTTTTGAGAAAAACAAGCATCTGCCTTCTCAGGCATACAGGGAAGAAAGGTTTGAACATTTTGAAGTAAAATGCTTCAATCTGGTGCACTTTAAGCAGAATTACTAGAGACTAGATCTAGGGGGTACAACTCCAAACACCCATATGAAAAAGATCGTTTTACATTTTAATAATTAAATAAGTATGTGAGCATAACCAGTAACCTACCATAGCCAATAACAAATACATGTAACGTATTTTATTTTTGTTGTTCATTCATATCTTATTTTACTATTTTATTTATGCATATTTTTTGTATCTCTCCAGTTTAAAACGATATGTCTGGTTTACTGTCCTATAGTATACATTGGAAAGATTTTCAAACCTGTTTTATCCCAATAATTATAAAGGAGAGCCTTGGAAATATGTGTTACGTAAATTGTGATCAAAACGTTTGAGACCCACTGAGATAACTTCTTAGACTAAAGTGAACTATCTAAACACTCAGAGTCCTTTACCCTCACTGAGCTGAAGTTATCAGCCTCAGTCTGACGCAGCGTCCACACATACAGCTCCAAAATAGCTTGGAGCTGGGCGTGTCTGGAGCTTGGGGATTTTATTCAAGCAACACGGCCAACAACCAATCACATGAATCTCCCGCCCCCGACATACAAAGCAAAAAACCCCGGGGATTGTATGGGAGCAATATATATATAAACTCCCCAAACAGGCGAAAACCTACCAGTTTCCCCCACTGTCTCTGCCACCTCCCTACATGCCTGGTTCCTCCGGTTTGTATCCCGGTAGGTGAAGAGGGTCTGGTCATACAAAACCGGGTGATTTGCTACGGCGATAGTTAGTTTCTCCTCCGACTTTTTTTGAAATATAGAAATGAACGGCGGGATATCTCTCCCAGCTTAGACGCAATTTGATTGGCTACGGCTTCAGCTGTCAGATTTTGGGAAACGGGGATTTGATTGGCTGGCGCTGGCTACTCCGGCGTCTCAGGCGACAGAAGTTGAACATTGTTCAACTTCTGTCGCCTGAGACGGACCTCTCTGCTACCCACAATTCAGTTCGGCAAAAAAGCGCGGCTACGTGACGTCACCCCATTCAAAGTGAATGGGCAGATTGGAGCAGATTGGAGCTTTCGACGCTGTAGTGTAGACGGGCCGTGACTGGAGAGGACTCTCCCTCCACATCATTGTAGAAACATCTTCTTCTTCCGTTAGAGCAGCTAGCACCAGATGCTAATAACAACAGCGCCCTCCCTTTCTCCCTCGCTCACTCGCACTTTGGCTGTGAGCTGCGGTTGCCAGATAAGCCAACATCCCCCATTTTCATCACTTACAGCACCCATCGTACAGGGGAAATGAAAATTGTAACCGGGATGAAAAGGGTGTTACATTTACTTAATTATGAATGTTGTTACATCAAGGCCAAACATTAGGATGAGCACCAACGGTCAAACCTCCCAGAGCTGCCAGCGCAGCGCCTCCACAGATCTGGCGCCCTAGGTGAACATCTATAACGCCAGTGCAACGGGCCGGCCCTGGTCTCAGGTTACACTGTAGGAAGTGTAGGTACAATGCTACATGCCCCGCTGCAGTCATGCAGTAGGCTACGGAGAGCGGCGAGAAACATTTCCTCAGGCATCGAAAAGCGGAACCGAAATTCACATTTCTAAATGATGCCGTTGGAATCGAAATGTTGGAACCGGTTCCGAACCGGAACACACACACACACACCACACACACACACACACACACACACACACACACACACACACACACACACACACACCAAACATGTCCTGCTCTCTTCCGTTCGTCGTGCGGCCGCCGTCTCCCGAGCAAAGGGAATGTGGAAAAGACGGAGGCGCATCGCTTCCGTGATTTAAACAGGATGTCATGAACCATGCCATTTATTATTTATTTTGCGTTTGTTAATTATGGGGAATGATTGTGTTCAGAGGGGGTAACCTGTTTATGTTTTGCGGATCTTTATGTTGACAATGTGGTTTTGAGTTGATTGTGTAACCTGTTGACGTAAGCCTGTGGGAGGGGCTCTGGGTTCAAACGGGACGGTGTGGCCCTGCAAGAGGCACTCGGGAGAATGTTGCATTGAGGGCGACAGCCAGAGCATGTTTTCTCTCCATGAGTGATGGACGGCCTGATTTGGAGACTTTTATTTTGTTTGTTGAAGTTGTGCTGTTTCGCTATATTTTTGTTGCTGTAGTAGTGCCAGGAAAAGGGAGTCGGAGGAGGCGGTGTATTCAGAACAGAGTTCTTAATCTTTATTATCCATTAATCATAGAGAGGTTAACACATCAACTGCTCTGCTTGACGAGCTAGCAGGAATGGGTGCTAACGCTACAGGTGTTCCCACTAAAGGGTCCGTGTGGCAACACAATAAGAGAGGTGAATTATGTCCAATAACGTGTCACCACACTGTAATAATTAAAGTTTTGGAGCTTAAAACAATCAACTAAGCCTATGTTTCGAACGGACAAATAGAACCCTGTCACACTACCCAATAGCATTGTGAGGCTGAACAAAAGGACCGTTTGACTATGTAAATGTGGTCTTTTAAAAAAACAACATTTACTGACTTTTTTGGATAGCTTAAATTAATGTTGTACAATTACAACCGGGGGCCTTACAGGGTTAAGGGCTATTGTTTATTGTTATTTACTTTAAGACGTTTATTCTTAACCAATCATTTAATTTAAAAACTCTTATTTAAATGATGTGTGTGTGTCTCTGTTTTCCTGATAATACACTGAGAGAATGAGCTCATAGGGGTGCTGATCACCATAAGCAGTGGTTGTAGTGGGGATTTTTTTTACTGGGGGGGACGCTATTTTAATTAGGTAATCCCAAACAATGCCACACAAGTGCGCACGCGCGCAGTGCACTCACAAAACGGGCAGACAGGTCCACAGAAACTACCGGTATGCTTAGTCCTACTTTAGTTACTGTACTGCAAAAAGCAGACGGCGCTGCGCTCAACACACACAGACTCAAAACCATGGACACACTGGGACATAAGTTACATAAACAATGTATAGGCCTAAATTGCATAAGCACACCCCCAGCTCGCCGCGGGGTCACGAGCGTAATGATGAATCATAATTCTTTAAGGAAATGGTTTTTATTTCGTATTATAATTACTGTGAGATGTATTATGTTTTTGTCATTATTAAAACAAATGCACACTTGCAACTGATAACACTGGCAATGATTTTATATTTATTAGACTATTTAAAAAAAAAAAAGATCATGCTCCAAATAAGTCCAACGCCCACTACACCACTGACCATAAGCTAAACAGTCTGTATATTGCACTACATTTGTATAATGTAAGCTTCGTTGCATAGGGGGATGACACCCGGGCCGGTTCTGACCAATTTGCTGCTATAGGTAAGATGTTTGCTGGTTCATTTATATCTTATTTTACCAGTTAACATTTATTTATCCATATTTTTTAATCTCTCCAGTTTTAAAGGATATTGTTGGTTTACTGTCCTATAGTATACATAGGAATGATTTCAAACTTGTTTTTATTTATCCTAATACTTATAAAGGTGTGCCTTGGAAATATATGTTTACATAAATTGTGATAAAACCGTTTGAGACACACTGAGATAACTTAGACTAAAGTGAACTATCTAAACACTCAAGAGTCCTTTACCTCACACACTGAGCCTCTCAGGGCAAATGGAAAATGTAACCGGGCCGACCAGTTATACAAGAGGTAGATAATAGCTGTACACTTTTTTTTAATGAGTCATATGTCAGGGTTGCCCACGGGGATCACGGGGAGATTCCCAGTCGATCGCGAGATGTGAAACAATATTCTGTTTTATCGTTAATGTCCTATAACATAATTTTCCTGTGCCAGAATAATGCACTTGGACGCATCAAAGCTTTGTGATTGCCGTGACCCCATGTGTCGGGGCGTGGCTGGTGGGCAGTGTGCACTAGTTCGCTGACGTTGTCCGTGATAACAACAGGAGTGACAGTCCGCACACACACAAGACCACAATTATGGCAGAAGCAAAAAAGCCCAAAATATATAATTCTCACTCCGAGTGGGAGGATGATTATTTTTTTATCTATTCCAATTCAAAGTACATCTGTCTCATCTGCAATGCGAGCGTGGCTTTACCGGAGAAGGGTAATTTAGGAGCGGCATTTCAAAACAGTGCACAAACGCTACGAGTCGGAATTCCCTCCTAATTCTGCCCTGCGCTCCCAAAAGGTGAGGGACCTGAAAGGACAGCTAAATGCACAGCAGTCAATTTTCACCAGGCCCAACAACAAGAGCAAGGCTGCTACCATAGCATCGTATCGTGTCAGTCACGTTCTTGCGAAACACATGAAGTCTTTCAAAGACGGCGAAGTTTTGAAAGAAGCATTCCTGGAGGCTGCCCACACGCTTTATGGGGACAGTAAACATAACCGTAGCATTTCAACAGGTTTTTGATATAATAAAAACTCAAGTTAGATACCGTTATTAATCAGCTGTAAGTTTCAGTTTGTTTGAACTTATTCATTATAATTATTGTACAAAATGGTATAAGAATGCATCTGTTCTGTTTAAATTGATTATAGTCTATTATCAATTCGGGTTAAGAAACTAGTGTTGCTTGCATCCTATTTTAGAGGCATTTATTTGTATACTCTACTAAAATGCAACAAAAAAGAAACTAGTGTTGCTTGCATCCTATTTTAAAGGCATTTATTTGTATACTCTACTAAAATGCAACAAAAAAAGGGTTAGTTTTGTCTTTTTTATTGCACTTTGGCAGCAGATTCCTGTGTAGCTTCAGATCTGAGTTGTAAGCCTAATTTATACTTTTGTAGCAACACTATTTTATATAATGGCAAAGAAAGGGTTCAATGTCTTTTCTTTTTTTCCTGTGTCATATGTGGCAGCACTGTTCAATGTTTCTTGAAAACATTACCCACTGTAGTATGTGACGTGTGAATAAACTCCAACTCTGTATCAACAACACTGTTGTGTAACTTCAGGTAAATACCTGTATGTGTGTAGATTAGAAAGAGGTAAGATAAAGGATCTGCAGTATTTGATGAAGTATTAATCATACAAAGGTCAGTTTTATACAAGTAGAAGTGTGTATTTACCTGGTAGTAGGTAGTAGGTAGGAGGCTGTCGTAGTAGGCTGTCAGTAATGGCTAAGCTTCTCTATTTGGACTGGTAGAGAGAGAGAGAGAGAGCGAGCGAGAGAGACTCTCTCTACACTGTGGCAGCCTACCTGACCACAGTGACTGATGTTAAACACAGGAAGTTGTTGACAAAGTACAGACTGAGTGCTCACAGCCTGGCCATAGAAACATGCAGGTACAAGAAAATATGGCTGCCAAAAGAGGAGCGATCATGCCAACAGTGTGGAGGAACTGCTGTGGAGACAGAGCAGCACTTCCTCACACAATGCCCAACTTTTGAACCTGTACGGAAACAATTCTTCCCAAAACTCAAACATAAGCATCCTCAATTATTTAAAAATGAAAATGAAAAACTAAAAATACTTCTGGGGGAATATAAAGAGAGCTGCATTGTGGCAGGACAGTTTGTGTCTGCCTGCCACAGTCTGAGGAAACCGGAATGAGCAGATACACCAGGTCTCACATCTTATGTATATACATCATATTCTATTTTGTACTCATGTATTATATGAATGAAATGAATCTGTATTCCTTGTAAAAAAAACATGTTCTTTGCAGTTTGTTTATAATGCAAGTTTCAAAGTGACTTCCTGAAATGTAATTGTCTGCGGCAGGGGTGTCGCCTAAAACTGGTAAACTTGGTAAATGTGTTAAGATCAGTGGCGGCCGGCCCATGCGCTAGGGGCGCCGCCCCATCTCTTGCCAGATACAACATTTTAAAAAATTATAAATAAAAAAATATATATTTAAAAAATATATATTTAAAAAAAATATATATTTTAATTTTTAATGAACAAGGTAAATATCATACAATTGGTATCACAAAAATGTATAATCTACAATACAATCTCGTTTAAAATTGTGTTACGATGTCTAAAGTTACTGATAAGTCGCCTGTTTCCTGCCTGGCCTTGCCCATGGCATTAGTTTATCATTACCGGGCAGAGCCCCCGAGCCAAACAGCAGCAACCAGCACGTTGCAAAAGTCTCAATAGTAAACTGTGCCGCCGAAACATAATTTCAGCCAATCAGCGCCGTCAAATATTTTGGTCACGTGGGCGCTCACGTTGGTGCCCATGTTGCTTACGTGCGTTGACGTGAGTTGTTTTTTAGACTCGTGAGTGACCAAGGTGATGCAGTATTTGGATGAGAATGGTGTGCAGGTGGAGTCGCCGGAACCTCGGTCCGCCCAAGAGCTACTCTCCAATCCTTTTGAAAGGAGAAGTTTGGGAGATAAATTGATACTTAAAGACCTTGGACCGGACCAACCCGATTTGTATATATCACAGCAAGCTCGTGAAAAAGACAAAACGTATCAACAAGGATTCTCACATGGCTAGCTGGATGCAAACAGGTAAATGCTATCTTTTGTTTCACATGCTTGCTCTTCAAACAGCCGGGGACAGATACGATCTGTTCAGAAACTAGACAACAGTTAAACAAGTACAAACCACAGACTGTCTGTGTCATGGAGAATACAGTCGCTGGTTTATTTATGTCTGTAGGCCGTTGTTGTGAGTGTGGACGGTCGGAGCATATATAGCGTTAGTTTAGCCAAGCTCCATTCAGGAAACAAGCATTCTAAAAGGTTTTTCGCCTGCCGTCTGTCTGCAGACTTGTCAAAGCATTAATTCATGGTTTTTACTAACCGGTATCAGTATGTTGTTACGTCGGCATCATTTAGAAACGTGTATTACAATTTAATCACGGTAAAATATGTTCATGTTGTTGTAGTTGTAGCTCCCGAGCCAGCTTGTTTGAATGATGCGAGTAAACACAGCTGGCAGCTGCGGTGAAACTCGAGCGACTAGAGCGATGCGATAGGAGCGTTGAGAGCGAAGCGAATATTCGCATCGCGTCCGGTCTGAACGCAGCATAGCGAGCTCCGCGCTGCACTGGAAATGCGCCATTACATCACCAGAAGTCCTAATTTAAGGGGTCATTTCTCCCAAAAAAAATGTGTTTACTCACTCTATCAATAGCCCCACCAACAATATTTTCCACCAGCCACCACTGGTTAAGATGGTACCGTGGTGGAACAAAGAATGTAATGATGCAATTCGAAACAAAATCAGGCTGTTTGGAAAGCTAAGAAAGACACATTCATTACACAATTTATTAGAATATAAAAAGGCACTGGCTCAGGTAAGGAACATTGTTAAAAGAGTAAAAAGGGAGTGTTGGAGAGGATTCTGTTCAAGTATTGAGAGAACTACACCATTAGATAAAGTATAGGGAATGGTTAAGAAGATGAGGGGAATAAGACAGCAGAGTAACCTGCTAGTGTTAGAGAATGGAAGGGAAATTGCCACTGGTGCTATGGAGAAGGCAGAAATTCTAGCTAAGAATTTTGTCAAAGTTCATTCTTCGGAACATTTGACAGAAGAAGGTAAGATCAGGAGGCAGGAAGTATTAGATGAACATCCTAATGTATAAGAAAGACATCCGTCGCAGAGTGTTGTAAATATACCTTTTTCTATTCAAGAGTTAAGAAGAGCATTAAGTAAGTGTAAAATGACTGCTCCTGGGAAAGATAATGTATGCTATATAATGTTGACCAAATTAAGTGATTTTGCATTAGGAAAGCTGCTGGAGATGTACAATAAGATTTGGGAGAAAGGGAAGCTGCCAATAATATGGAAAGAGTCTGTCATTATTCCTATTAGAAAACCTGGGAAAGATCCAACCAGTCCAGGCAGTTATAGACCTAGCTCTGACATCGCACTTGTGTAAAGTTATGGAAAGAATGATAACAGAAAGGCTGACATACTACATTGAGAAAAATGAACTAATGACCTTATCAGAGTGGGTTTAGAAGAGGGCGGAGTACTTTAGATCCACTGCTGTGCCTGGAGTCTGAAGTCAGGAAAGCCCAAGCGAATAAGGAGTGTGTTGTAGCTGTATTCTTTGATGTGGAAAAAGCTTACGATATGATGTGGAAGGAAGGATTATTAATAAAAAAGACATTATGGGTCTGGGAGGTAATGTATATAATTGGATTATGGATTTTTTGTTTGGCCGTGCCATCAGAGTCCGAGTTGGCAATTCATAGTCTCGAAGGCATGAAGTTGAAAATGGAACCCCGCAGGGGAGTGTAATTAGTCCTCTTTTGTTTTCTATCATGATAAATGATATATACACACAAGTAGGATCTTGGTAAGTCACTTTTTGCAGATGATGGAGCTATTTGGAAAAGGGGCAGAAATGTAAAATATATTGTAGCTAAGATTCAGGAAACCATTACGGAAATTGAAAGCTGGTCTCTGACATGGGGGTTTAGATTGTCGGTGTAAAAAACTGAAACTTTATTTTTTACGAGGAAGAGGATAGGTGAGGAGGTTGGGTTAAAACTTTATGGACAAGATCTAAAGAAAGTGAAGACATTTAAATTTCTGGGAATATGGTTGGACGAGAGAGTCACATGGAGTACTCACATTAGTAGTGGATACATGTAAAAGGGTTTTAAATGTTATGAGGTGCTTTGCAGGCACGAAGTGGGGGGCTGATAAAGCTGCTTTGAGGAATGTATACACAGCCTTAATAAGATCAGCCATAGAATACGGAGTAATAGTGTATGGTTCAGCTGCATATTCTTCTCTTCAAAAATTAGATAGAGTCCAGGCACAAGCACTTTCTTTGAGGAGGAAACAGTTAATTGTTCATTACTGGGCAAATCTGCAGGGCCATAAAGATACTCACCCTACCAAACAAACTGTACAAACAAGTTGGGAAAGTAACAAAATAAAAAAAGAAAGTTTTTGTGTTTGTGTTTCGGAAATATGTAAGGAATTCGTACGAGTGATCACATTGCAGTATATACAGTAGAGATGATGGCTATCTCACTAGCACTTCAGTGGGTAGAGGAAATACAGCCAATGCGAGTGGTCATTTGCTCTGACTCCAGTGCAGCTCTGGAGAGTATAAACAACTTCCTTTCAGAATGTCGTCAGGATATTTTACATGACATTTTACACATCATGTTTAGGTTAGTTCATTTGGGAATTGTTGTTCAATTTGTGTGGGTTCCAGCGCATGTGGGTATTAGAGGGAATGAAGTAGTGGATCAACTGGCAAAATGTGGTTTGAAAGCAAACCAGATTGATATTATGGTACCCATCAGTCGATCAGAAGTCAAATCTGTTACAAAAGTGGTTATCAAGCAACAATGGCAAAAACTATGGGAGAGTAACATCAAAGGAAGACATTTATACCAGATACAAAGGGAAGTAGGAACAGGAAGCACTTGGAGGAGTAGTAGAAGAGAACAGAGCATTAACAGCAGGATAAAATTGGGACACTGCAAACTCATCACTGCATCTGATTGGAAAACATCCAAATGGCAATTGTGATGGTTGCCAACAACGAGAGACAATACATCATGTATTTTTTAGCTGCCTGGAATATTCAAGGCAAAGACTCATTCTGAAAACTGCACTGGAACAACTCAACGTCAAGGACATGGATTTCAAGTCAATATATGAAAGTAAATCAAGAAATGAAGCAAACAAGCTGATCTTCAAATTCCTCAAAAGCACTGGTCTGAGGACAAGGATTTAATATGAACATTTAATAACTCAACAGTAGGTGGCGATATATGCTCCAAGTGGAAGCGATTCGCCATTGAAGAAGAAGAAGAAGAAGAAGAAGAAGAAGAAATAGACATAGACATAGACATAGACATAGACAATATTGTAGCGTGCAAAACAAGCTACTCAAGAGCGGAAAATGTGCTTCTACACGCGCATTAAATGACCCTTGCGCGGCTATGCGCTCGCTCGTGAGAGAGAGACAGCCCTCTTGCTCCCTCGCGGGAGTGTCAGCCTCACTCGCTCGCGGAGTCTGTCTACGCCATGGATGTATAATAAGAACTGGATACAGCGTGGGAGGCGGGGCCTCATTCATTCCTATGAGAGTTGCTCATTAGCGCATGATGATAAAATGGCCCAACTTTTGAGAGAGTGAAACATCACAGATTACCCGGCATGCCTGAGAAGTACCCGTATATGCGCTCATAGCGCATGCGCAACTTTAACCAACATGCTCGTTCACATCAAGCACGTCAATTTGCATACACGTAACAGCACCGTGCGCTCATGACAGCATGGTAATGGCTTGTTATTATGCAGCTAGCGACTAGCTAGTAATTATGCTAATGTACACATCAATCGTTATATACTTCTATTATGCTGTAACAGGATCTAGTGATATCCAACAGAGCTTCATTTAGCATGAAAGAATTATTGCACTGTATATCAATCAATCAATCAATGTTTATTTATATAGCCCAATATCACAAATGTTACATTTGTCTCAGTGGTCTTCACAGTTTTTACAGAATATCAGTATGACAATACGACACCCTCTGTCCTTAGACACTCACATCGTACAAGGAAAAACTTCCAAAGAAAACCCAGTTTAAAGGGAAAAATGGGAGAAACCTCAGGGAGAGCAACAGAGGAGGGATCCCTCTCCCAGGACGGACAGACGTGCAATAGATGCCGTGTGTAAATTGAAAAGATAATACATTTGCAACATAGGTAGTCCAAATGTTTGGAAATGCATGTGTGTATAATAGGAAGATGAATCCACGAGGATATCCATCCAGGACCACAGCCACGACTCAAGATCCAGCGCTCGCGGTCCAGGACACAGGACCGCAGGATCATCCATGACTCCGGATCCCAGCGTATATAGACACCAAAAAGAAAGACATTTGGGGAAGCTGGGTTAATCGGAACATGAGAGTACACAGGTATAGACAGAGAGAAGGAAGAAGTAAGATGTCCCCCGACACACTAAGCCTATATCAGCATAACTAGGAGCTGAATCTAATCAGCCCTAACTATAAGCTTTATCAAAAAGGAAGGTCTTAAGCGCACTCTTAAAAACGGATAGGCTGTCTGCCGCCCGAACACAAACTGGAAGCTGATTCCACAAATGTGGAGCTTGATAAGAAAAGGCTCTGGCTCCCATTGTACTTTTAGAGATTCTAGGAACAACCAACAACCCTGCATTCTTGGAACGCAATGCCCTAGTAGGACAGTAGGGTATAATGAGTTATTTAAGGTAAGATGGCGCCTGCCCATTAAGGGCTTTGTAGGCGAGAAGAAGAATTTTAAATTCTATCCTGTGTTCTATAGGGAGCCAGTGTACGGCAGCCAGAACAGGAGTAATGTGGTCCCTTTTCCTAACTCTGGTTAGTACACGAGCTGCAGCATTTTGAATCAGCTGAAGCGACTTGACTGACTTCTTGGTACTCCCTGATAATAAAGAGTTACAATAATCCAGCCTAGAAGTAACAAATGCATGGACTAGTTTCTCTGCATCGTTTTGAGGCAAGATATGCCTGATTTTGCAATGTTAGGTAGATGGAAGTAGGCGGTCCTTGAAATTGATTTTATGTGGGCGTTAAAGGATAAATCCTGATCAAATATAACACCAAGATTCCTTATAGTCTCACTGGAGGCCAAATTAATGCCATCCATAGTTAGTATATCTTTAGATAATTAGTTTCGTAGATTCTTCGGGCCAAGTACAATAACTTCAGTTTTGGTCGTGTTTAACATCAAAAAGTTTAAGGTCATCCACGTTTTTAAGTCCTTAAGGCAGTCTTGAATTTTATTTAGATGATTAATTTCATCAGGCTTGATTGATAAATATAGTTGAGTATCATCCGCATAACAATGAAAGTTTACAGAATGATTCCTTATAATATTGCCTAATGGAAGCATATATAATGTGAACAAAATAGGTCCGAGCACTGAGCCCTGTGGTACTCCATGGCTAACTTTGGTTTGCGTGGAAGATTCATCGTTAACACGTACAAACTGAGAGCGTTCAGATAGATAGGACCTAAACCAGCCTAAAGCAGTTCCCTGTATGCCAACTAAGTGCTCTAGTCTTTGCAATAGGATATCATGGTCGATAGTATCAAATGCAGCACTGAGATCGAGCAAAACAAGAATAGAGACAAGTCCCTTGTCTGAGGCTATTAGAATGTCATTTGTGACTTTAACCAGAGCTGTCTCTGTGCTATGATGTGTTCTAAAGCCAGACTGAAAATCTTCAAATAAATCATTGTTTTTTAAGTAATCACACAACTGTTTTGCGACCACTTTCTCAAGAATTTTTGAGAGGAACGGAAGATTAGAAATAGGTCTATAGTTGGCTAAAACCTCTGGATCGAGGTTGTGCTTTTTAAGAAGCGGTTTTATCACTGCTACTTTGAATGATTGTGGAACATAGCCTGATAATAAAGACATATTCATAATATTTAATAAAGAAGTGCTAATTAATGGAAAAACGTCCTTCAACAGCTTAGTTGGAATTGGGTCTAACATGCACGTTGATGGTTTAGAAGAGAGAATCATTGAATGTAATTGTTCAAGGTTTATGGCTGAAAAGCATTCTAGTTTACTATCTAGTGTAATATTAGAACTTACGTTTCCGGGAGCTGTTGATCACACTATACTGGTCAAAGGCAAGAGGTCATTAATTTTGTTTCTAAGAGTAACAATTTTATCGTTAAAAAAGCACATAAAATCATTACTACTGAGTGAACTATGGGAATAGAAGGCTCAATGGAGCTGTGGCTCTCTGTCAGCCTGCTGAAAAGAAATCTTGCATTATTCTTATTCTCATCTATTAATGAAGAGTAGTAGGCTGCTCTCGCTTTACGCAGTGCTTTCTTATATTCATTGAGAGTAATATGCCAAATTAAACGAGATTCTTCAAGTTTAGTGGAACGCCATATCCTTTCAAGTTGTCTAGACTTTTGCTTTATTTTGCGGGTTTGGGCATTATGCCATGGAGCTAATCTATGTTGTTTTATTTTCTTCTTTTTCAAAGGAGCAACAGAGTCTAATTTTATTCGCAGCGCATCTATAGCACTATCAACAACATGATCAATTTGGGGTGGTGTACATTTTGTATAAGTTTCCTCCCCTACATGCAGACATGCTATCGAGTTAAGTATTGGTGGAATCTCTTCCTTAAATGTGGCTATAGCACTAACAGATAGGTTTCTGCTGCAGGAGCTTTTGACTAATGCTTTGTAGTCTCGTAATAGTACTAAAAAAGTTACTAAAAAATGGTCTGATAGAGCAGGATTATGCGGTTCGACTAATAGTTGCTCAATTTCAATACCATAAGTCAGAACAAGGTCGAGAGTGTGATTATAGCAGTGGGTTGGTTTATTTACACTCTGACAGAAACCAACAGAATCTAATATAGAGTTAAATGCAACAGTAAGGCTATTTTTATCATCGTCAACATGAATATTAAAGTCACCTACGATAATTACTTTGTCTGTTTTAAGAACCAAAGTTGATAAAAACTCAGAGAATTCTGATAAGAATTCTGAATAAGGACCTGGTGCACGATACACTGTAACAAATAAGATTGGCTGCAAAGTTTTTCAGGTCGGATGCGTAAGACTAAAAACGAGGCTTATATATGCAGCTTATATATAAGAAGCTACAGGAACGTTAATCTACGTCGGTAATATTAACTTTATTTAATACAACATTTAGGGTACAAGATTTACATCATACAGCCCATGTAGTATAATATTTTACAAATGATGAATTACAGCAAACATGTGCAATATATCTATTATTACAGCTCCGTGGGCTGGCAGTAAGGCGATATGGGTCCGTTGTTATTGTGCATCCATGTGTAAAGAGAAACTCATGTAGTGCTGAACACGTAACATGAACGTGCTGGGCAGCGCGGTCCCGTGGGTTAGATGCGCGTTCATAATGCCGAGGGAAATAACTCTCAGAATAACGTTATTAGCACATTTTTACAACTTGAGGAACGTATGTTTTTAATAAGGGCTATACAAGTGTTCATACTGGGTTGTTTATTTAGTTTAAAAAAAAATATCCAACGAGTTACAGACCACTCTTTCCCCATGTAAGTCAATGGGAAAAAGTGTTTCCGGGCCTGGCAACCAAACGGATGTGCAGTACCGCCGTTTGGCCAGCACGAATATTTCCATCTGAGTCCGGCGCACTTCCTGGGGGCTTGGTCTACGCGCGCGTGAACAGTTTCTGGCACTTTGGGGCGGAGCTACTGGACTTTGATTGACAGCTGCAAGGAAGCCCTGAGTTGCCAGGTTTGATAAATGCCTGAACTACCAAGAGCCGAGGAGTGAGAGCTGCAAGATCAGTTGGATGAGATTGAATGGTAAAGTTGTCCATAAAAAACTATTATATTCGTAAAGTGTACAGCTAATATATATATTTATTAATTTTATATAAAACAATATATTTTTGAGTGGGCTGTATCTGTCGAAAACTGCTACTATACTGTATGCTGTATGCACCTCCCTTACAAAATGAACTATAAATGAACTAGTATTACTATAGTATACTATAAGAGTTGTATAGTGTTCTATAGTAAGTGTGTAGTGTTCTGTAGTATCTTTCAGCAGCTATTGTATTACTACAGTTTTTTCTGTAGTGCCATTTTATTAGCTATAGTAGCCCTATAATATTTCAATATACTCTGTATCTAGATCTTTGTAGTATTCCTATATTATTTTAAATAGTATAATATATAGTGTTTCTGTAGTTGTTTTTTAAACACACTATAGAACACTCCTAATAGCATGATATTGTCATAGTGAATGCATATTATTACTATAGTGTTTTAAATAGTACTACTATAGTATAATATATGGTGTTTCTGTAGTTGTTTTTTGAACACACTATAGAACACTCCTATAGTAATAGTATGATATTGTCATAATGAATGCATATTATTACTATAGTGTTTGTAAAAGTATTGCACTCCTAGAATTAATGTCATTTTTTTATATCAAATGAATTGATATATATATTAGCTGTACACTTTACGAATGTAATAGTTTTTTATGGACAACTTTACCATTCAATCTCGTCCAACTGATCTTGCAGCTGTCACGGCTCTTGGTAGTTCAGGCATTTATCAAACCTGGCAACTCCGGGGTTCCTGGCAGCTGTCAATCAAAGTCCAGTGGCTCCGCCCCAAAGTGTCAGAAACTTTTCACGCGCGCGTAGACAGACTCCGCGAGCGAGTGAGGCTGACACTCCCGCGAGGGAGCAAGAGGGCTGTCTCTCTCGCGAGCGAGCGCATAGCCGCTCGCGGGGGTTTAATCTGCGCGCGAGAGTCATTTTATGCGCGTGTAAAAGCACATTTTCCGCTTGTGAGTAGCTTGTTTTACGCGCTAGAATATTGACCCAAATCTGACTCCATACTTAGCCCAGAGTCGAATTTTCTACTGCAAGACTCCCCACACGCACATACACAACGGCGCCATCTGGTGTCACAAACGTGTGCCTGCATTAACTTTGTTACGGCAATGGATTGTGGGAGATTCTCATAGCACGTGAGGATCTCTTGAGGGTAAGGTGCCTGTATTATCTCGGTGGACAAAATGTATGTTTTTATTTTATAAGGACAATAATGTACTGTTGTGTTTGTTTAGTTTAATGTTAATTGTTTAATGCTCACATTCACAGCAACATGTTTTTTGTGTGATTGGCTATTTGTTTTATATGATTTATCAACGTGATCATCAATAGCTAATCTGAGCAACAGAACCAACAAGTCCTCCAACTCATACGACCAAATGGGTCGATTGTTTTAAGCCCTTATTACGACCAAATATGTTGTTTGTTCAAGCGCTTAATACGACCTATAATTACGTTTTAAAATTGTCGGCCTCGAGTGCTCCCGTTGAATGCAAACGTTACAGAGGGTTGTTTATTCACAAATAACCCTCTGTAAAATCCTAAATTGTAGGATAGTTTGGCCATTAAAACGCTTTATGATTAGATTTCTAGCGAGAAGTATATATTGTACTTTTAGAATCCACGTCCAGTCGATATGTAGGATCTATAGTTTGATAGATATTACGAAGATGATTTGAGATTTCGTCAGGAGAACGTGTATATGCGGCAAGCTTCCATGTAAAGTTACGGGTTGAAAACAGTATTTCCGGTCTCGCCGTTTTCATAATAAAACCAATGATCAAATGATTTAACAGTGATATCTACACTACTTATCCATTAAAAAAACATCAGTTTATCCTAGTTCATTATACGACATTAATTGGTTTAAATTGTGTACAATGCTTTTGTGTTTTTCCCATAGGTTTTTCTCTTTCGATTCTGAGAGACACATTTCTTTTTTCAGAGGTTTTGATAGGCTAAAATCACGCCGCAATGCACGTCGGGATATGGTGTTTATGTGATATGAAATCGGAAAACATTAAAAATAATAATAATAATACTTTATTCCGAGTGTTCTTGCTTTTCTCTTTGAAAGTCATCACATAATGGCATAGTAATACACGGTTCGGCTGCATTAAATATTACATATCTGCCCTAGATATGTATTTATAGAGCCCTGATCAGAAGACCTTTTGACAAACTGGAAGAGATGCCGCCAAAACTGAATACGTGACGTGAACCATAAATATATCAACAATTAAACAACATCTTCCATTTCTTTTCACACAATACGTCTCCTTGCAGTATCAACACTAATTCGGCTGACTTTTATATTTGATCCAATTAGTAGATAGTCTGTATTTACACCATAACGGTGCACAGCTGAGAGAAAGGGACTTTTTTGTAGTTTTTAAAGATATTACTGATTTTCTGAACTACCTTTCCAACTCCTCATGCAGTTGACTGTTACAGGTCTATACAGGTTCATGGTACAATGCATAAGCTTCACATCGAGAGACTGAAACTGTATTTTCCTTTACCGTTCTGTTTTAAACTCACAATATTAAGTGAATAGTCATATTATGTACGATATTATTATGTTTTATTAACTAGACCACTGGTCTAAACCGCACCTCCTAGTGGTTAAAGCACGTTATTGAATGTAGTTGTTGAATAAGTTATATTTATTTAGTTATTGATGAAAACATTTAAATATTAAGAGTAGCCTACATACAAAATAGGGGTCAATGATATAAATATAGAATGGAAAATATCTAGAAGATACTGTAGTGATCTCTACAGTAAAACAGTTTAGTGCAGGACGTCCAAAGATATTAACAGGAGGATGTGCAAAACAGACAAACTGATAATTAATAATAATTCCTTACATTTATTATAGCGCATTATCAATGACTCAAAGCGCTTTACATAAACACACATTGCACATCATACATGCAATGGTCAGATACTGTGGACAATACCCACAGGAGCAAGTTCAGGTGAAGGGTCTTGCCCAAGGACCCACCGGCTTTACAGACGCAGCAGCGGCGGGTTTCACCCCTTGATCTGATGATCATTGCACAGCGCACTGCGCCACACCGTCCATCTTCACGCCTCGAGGTCATCGAGGCGCTTTTACAAGTATACATTGGTATTATACATGTACTGTGGACAATACCCACAGGAGCAAATCCGGGTGAAGTGTCTTGCCCAAGGACACAACGGCCTGACGCAGTGGCCGCGGGAGCGGGTTTCGAACTGGAGTTCCCCAGCACTCCCCCTTGATCTGATGATCGGATGCACAGACCACTGCGCCACCCGTCCCTAAAAGGCTGAATTTTACTCAGGTGTAACTAAAGTCTGATTTAAGGGTTGTTTCTATTTCACATCATTAATCAGAATCTGCAAAGTAACAAAAATAAATGTAGTAGAGTAAAAATACCAGGTTATCCTCTGAATTGTAGTGGAGTAGAACAAAGTAGTACATGCTGCTGTAACAAAAACATTTCCCAACTTGGGATCAATAAAGTATCTTATCTTAAGATGATCGATGGCTACTGCCATATTTGCTAAATGTGCATCTGAACCTTGACAAGTGCATGTTTCAGGCTTATCAATTAACAACAGGAGGGGTCACAGACATAAGTCCAGCTGTCATGTGGTATTAATGCTGCCCATTATGGACACAAGCAATTTTCACCCATGTATTAATTATATGTTTTAAATTTGATAACCAATGTGTTTCGTATCCCCTAAACCTCCAGGGATGTATACAGTTTAATACTGGCAACTTCTAATTGTGGGAAATACGAAAACGTCTTTTAAAACTACATTTCCCAGTAGAGACGTGCCATAGAACATGTTGCGAAACACACAATAGCCAGCATGTGTAGTTCTGGGGGGGAGGGCCGGGCTGGACCCGTCCAAGTCCAGTTTTGGATAGTCTGGCGTGGTTCCATTCCATTTCAAAGAGCTTTGACGCTCAGTGTAACCTTGTCACACTGCCACTCCAATATCCAATCACAGAGCTTGAGGGCTAATCACGGGGTTTGTAAAGCAAGGCGGATGTTGTAGTCCCAAACGATAGCTGGGGATTCTGGGTAGTGTAGTGTCTTCGGAAACTCTGTCGTGTCTAAACTCCGAAAAAACAATTTGTTTCTCCGAATCGAAGGTTAAAAACACAAAAGCATTGTACACAATTTAAACCAATCAATATTGTGTAATTAACAAGGATAAACTGATGTTTTTTAGTGGATGAGTAATGGAGATATTACTGCGTAATCATTTGACAGTGTGGGGAATACTTCCGGTTTTATTATGAAAACTTCGAGACCGGAAATACTGTTTTCACCCACGCTAACTTTACATGGAAGTTGCCCCATATACAGTACACGTTCTCCTGGCGAGACCTCAAATAATCTTCGTATATCTATCAAACTGTAGATCCTACACATCCACTGGACGTAGATTATAAAAGTACAATATACACTTCTCGCTAGAAATCTAATAAAAAAGCATTTTAATGGCCAAACTATTCCACAATTTAGGATTTTCCAGAGAGGGTTATTTGTGAATAAACGACCCTCCGGAGCGTTTGCAATCGACAGGAGCATGTTGTTTCTTACACGACCACTAGAGGCGCTACACTTTAAAACGTGTCTCTGGGTCGTATTTAGCTGCTGAACAATCGACCTATATGGTCGTTTTTTGTAGGAGGACAGGCCAGCTCACATGTCCTTTTATGCTGTCCATTGAAATGCAGGTAAGTGAGTTTTGTACACCAGTTTATTTATGTGTAATGTTTCACATTGCTCCACATGATGCCTCGACTACAAAGTCTTCCATGTTTCTTCGCTTCTTCCTCTGTGTCACAGTTTCGGGAATATCAAGATCATTGCACAGGGCCTTGGTCTTGTCATAGACCTCATGTGCTTTCTCGTTACTTCGGTAACTTTTCAGTGTGTTCTCAACTGCTGTCTTGTAATCTACTGCCTGCACCAAGTCAAGTGTTTCTTTCTGCAGGTATTTGTGCAGACCCTGAATGGTTGAGACCAGTGTCTGGTCATGTAGAATAGATGGTACTGAATTTTCAAAGCTTGCTTTCCAGTCCCTTTGCTAGAGGGGCTGAAAGGCTCCCTAAAGTCTTGATCAAAGCAGGGAGGTTTTTGACATGCCCAGCGAACAAGTTGTTTGTTTCCTACCTGTTTCTGAAATGTTTGCAATCTCTGATGGTGGACACGAGATGTGGAGAAGAAAGACTAGAGACACTCCAGTAGATCAACGCAGGTATGTGAGTTTTGTACAAGTTTAATGTTTCACATTGCTTGTGAAAAATATACTACCACTATACGATCACTGATGTTTTGTTGTTGACTGGACACTTATTTTGTAAAAGAGATAGCATGTGAGGATCTCTTAAGCAATGCAGCTCACGTGTCCTTTTTATATGCTGTCCATTGAAATGCAGGAAAGTAATCACCAGCTCTGAGTGATCTGTTGCCGAGGGGACACTACACCGGAGTTACATAAGCAGAGATAACGTGCTATTTTGGGGGGAACTCACCTCCTCTGGGGTCCCCCAGGAAGATTTTTTTTAAATATTGAAGTTGAAAGCATCAATCTTGTGCACTTTGAGAGCAACATCAAGAGATATGGATACATCTCTCAATACCCATATGTCAAAAAAAAATCAAAGAATCAGAAACGGGTTTATTATTTAAAAACACTTCATTTTCCAATTAAATCATAAACTATGTCAAATTATTAGAAGTTGTTAGTAATCAGATTAAACAGAAAAAAGGGATGGAAGGAGGAAATAATAATCCCTCATCACTTGCTGTTTGCGGTTGAAATGATCTCTTTTGCTGGCCAAACATGCTGGATGGAAAGCAGTGATGTCTCACTTGCCTTGGCCCTGTATCTGCAGTCCCTAAATCAGTCATGTTACCCATTGACTCTTGTCTGTTCTGGTGTTCCTGTTCATTATTGTCTCCATTGTCGTTCTTGTCTGTTGTATCTCCTTCTTGTGTGTCCCTTTCTCCTGTTCTCCTTTCTTCATCCTCTACTCTGTTTGGCTCATCTGTGATGACTGTGTAGGTAAACACAAACAAGTATGTAACTCAATCAGTTTCCAGCTCTGTCAAATAAATGAATTTCAAGATACACAAATGTGTCTTCATTAAAATGAGTGTCACCACACTGTCACAAAATGTAATACTAACCAATTGAAAATAGTTAAATTTACATTGGAAACCTCTTGTAGATATCACTATTAAGAGTAGTTATCTGCCAATAGGACATAATCATTCCTACAAATGCAATTCCAGTAATTCACTTAATATATTCACTTAACACTTTAATATAGTCATTTTCGCTTAATACTCTAATATAGTCATCTTTCTGCATTCAACACTAAGGAAAGCTGTACAATTTGACATGATAATGAGGAAAAAAGGCCTCCGACAATGCTGATAATTTTTTGATCATATCAATTTTAAGATGGGGGTCAAGGCTTAATATTTGGGAGCATAGTGTCCCTTGCCCCCTTTCAGGAGCCCCACTGGATTGGCTTTGATCTGAAATATTTGTATAAAAAGCTTGTTAGCTGGCTGTCCATCTCATAATGTTCACATAGAAAGTAACTGTCAATAGGAAATATCAATCAGAAGAATTATAATTTCATGCAAAAATCTGTCACAAAAAGAGGTTGCACATTTAAATGCAAGTGTTGTTATGGCAACGTCAGTGGCCAAACAGCCACATTTACTGCTGCAAATACGTTCAAACATAAGTAAAGCATTCACATACCCCCTGAAGAACGCTCCTCCGGTTGTGCGTGAATTACACAGCAGTTTAGGCCATGTGGGCCTATTTCGGATGAGGAAATAACAATAAAATCCTCATACCAAAACTGCGATTGCACTTACAACACACACGGTCAACATGTCTTCAATGTGTAGAGGTGGATGGGTTCAAGAAAGTTCATCCTGAGCATCTTAAAATAATAGAGGAAGAACCACTAATCAGTTTTAGTGCTGACATAGCAGGTCCTTTTCTGACCCGCACTCCAAGTGGGAATAAGTATTTCCTTGTGACCTTTGATAATGGAGGCAGTCATAAACATGTCTATCCTCTGACCAGAGCAACTGGAACACAGTGTCTGCTGAAATGGCGGAACATATAAGTATGTTTTCCTAAAACTGAGAGAATAAGAATGGATAATGCAACTCACTTTAAAAATGAGAAAGTTTTGTCACCCTTGCAGGATAAAGGGAATCACACCTATCTGGTCGTTACCATATAAGTATCAGGAGAGGATGGCTTTTTGTGGGATCTTCCCGCAAGAATTTAGAATTTGTCTTGGTAAATTCTGTACCAAGGGATATTTTATAGAGCAAAAGAGGGAATTTAAGTCTGAGTAACAAGCAATAGCTCAAATGCAAAGGATTTAGCAGTAGAACTGTTAGAATCTTTAGTGAATTATGCAAAGAAAGATGGCAAGACGAAACTCTGTCTATTAGCATATGGATAATTGGAGCTTGAATGGAGAATACCTCAGTATCAAAGAGGGAATGGGAAATAACCTTTGTATTATTTTTCTCATTGTTTTTTTAATTTTACACTATTAGTTTTCTTTTCAGTTATTTTAATTGTTATATGCCTACACCCTACAACAGTATTCAGTTAAATTAGTTTTTTTTTTTTGAGCACATCTTCCTCCTTCTCTTTTGCTGGTTTTCACACAGCATGGAGGTGTAGGGCTGTCAGGTAGTTAAACTGATAAGAGTAAATTATGGCCCAGTGCTTGAGAAAACCCTTGGGGAAGTTTTTAAACTGAAAACAACTTTTTATGAATCAGAGAAATTATTTATACTTGATCTTAGCTATATTGTTGAGATTAATACCGCAGCAATCTACCAAGAGGATTTGAACCTGCCTAGCGGGACAACTTCAGTCATAGTGCCGCAAGTCCTGGACCCAGGAAACCTGTGCAGCATGGATCAGCGGATGAGTCACCTGTACCCCTGCCAGTGGAGGATGATGTTCCTTCCAGCTCTGTGGGACAGGCTGCATCTCTACCCGCTGAGCCACTCAGATCGCAGTGGATTTCCCAAAAAAGGACGACGACTACCTGATAACTGCATGGTCAGATATCAGACGCCAGGTAGCAGCAGCCCTACCCCCTGCCACTGGTCCATTTCACCATCTCCAACAACTTCGTGCTGGTCAAGGACTTCCGGAGAAAGAGCTGGAAATCCAACCGTTGGCAATGGGCCCTACCAGGTGCTCCTCGTCACCCAGACAGCGGTCAAGGTCACCGAGAGAGCCACGTGGGTCCACGCCAGCCACTGCAAGGTCGTAATCACAGGCCAGGAGAGACGGTAGAAACAGACGACAACAAGTGATGTGCCAAGTCACTACCAACACCACACTCGCACCACATACACCTAATCTCACACTGCACACACAGGATGTCATGAGCGAGTGCCAGCTAAGCTGTTTTACAGGCCTCTGGTTTCTCGTTTGTGCTATCATTGTGTGGGGCCTCATTGACCTTGTCACAAAGTCATGAGCGATTATTGACGAGGTCTAAAAAATCCACAACAACTGTCGACCGAGTTATCTGGCTTTCGTTTGGAGGTGTCACCCAGGGAGGAACCTCAACCCCTCCATGGTCAGGGTCAAGGATTTACATCAGATAGCAACATGGATTTAGGAGTCTACACCGGAACCACAGATGGGCCCCGCTCCTGCAAGTGCCAGGCCGAGTGGGGGTGCGCACACAAATCTATTATCATCAAGACTCTTTTTTACTCTGATGCCTGACCTATGTGTCACCGAGAACATTCCAGTGAGGTACTATGTTTTCGGTGTTTTTCACACCAGGTTCATCAAAGGTCGTCCTGATTACACATACGGAAGAACTTTTCATGATATTGATGCTTGAAGTTTTACGTATGTAATATGTATGTGTTTTTACGATTTTATCTGTTGCCGTTTGATAACTTTGCATTTTAAAAAGAGGGTGTTGAGTAGGGTTGGGTACCGAGAACCGGTTCCGGTTCGGAACCGGTTCCAGCATTTCGATTCCAACGGCATCATTTAGAAATGTGAATTTCGGTTCCGCTTTTCGATTCCTGAGGAAATGTTTCTCGCCGCTCTCCGTAGCCTACTGCATGACTGCAGCGGGCGGGAAATGTAGCGTTGTATCTACATTTCCTACAGTGTAACCTGAGACCAGGGCCGGCCCGTCGCACTGGCATTATAAATGTTCGCCTAGGGCGCCAGATCTGTGGAGGCGCTGCGCTGACAGCTCTGGGAGAAAAAATAAATGTTTTGACCATTGGTGCTCATCCTAATTTTCTGCCTTGATGTAACAACATTCATAATTAAGTAAATGTAACACCCTTTTCATCCCGGTTACACTTTTCATTTGCCCTGTACGATGGGCGCTGCAAGTGATGAAAATGGGGGATGTTGGCTTATCTGGCAACCGCAGCTCACAGCCAAAGTGCGCGTGAGCGAGGGAGAAAGGGAGGTGCACTGGAACCGGCGCTGTTGTTATTAGCATCTGGTGCTAGCTGCTCTAACGGAAGAAGAAGATGTTTCTACAATGATGTGGAGGGAGAGTCCTCTCCAGTCAGACTGAGAGGCTGAAAACTTCAGCTCAGTGAGGTAAAGGACTCTGAGTGTTTAGATAGTTCACTTTAGTCCAAGTCATCTCAGTGGGTCTCAAACGTTTTGATCACAATTTACGTAAACACATATTTCCAAGGCACTCTTTTATAATTATTGGGATAAAACAGGTTTGAAATCATTCCAATGTATACTATAGGACAGTAAACCAGACATATCGTTTTAAACTGGAGAGATAAAAAAATGCATAAATAAAATGGTAAGATAAGATATGAATGAACAACAAAAATAAAATGCGTTACATGTAGGCTATTTGTTATTTAATTATTAAAATGTAAACCGATCTTTTTCATATGGGTGTTTAGAGTTGTACCCCCTAGATCTAGTCTCTAGTAATTCTGCGTGTGCACCAGATTGAAGCATTTACTTCAAAATGTTCAAACATTTCTTCCCGGTATGCCTGAGAAGGCAGATATGCTTGTTTTTCTCAACAAGAACTGTTTTTAAAAGTTGGACTGTTGCACTGTTGTAGCTTCTGTCACGATTCTCAGGTTATGTCACGTTTGTAGTTTTGTCTGTGTTGGTGTTTTTCTTGTCTTTGGGTTTTATTGTGTAAAGTGTTCACCCCCGTTTCCTGCCTGTCTGCTTTCTGTCTGTTTCCCTCCCTGATTACCCGATTGTGTTCACCTGTTGTCCTTGTGTTTCTCCTCCCCTGCCCAGCTGTGTCGTGTTCTGTGATTACCCTTCTGTGTATTTAGTTTTCCCCTGTGTTCCATGTCGGTTCATTGTTTCCCCTCCATGTCATTCCACGGTCTGTGTTCCTTGCGCTGCTCGTTGGTGTTGGATATTTTGGATTCTGCCTTGTTTTTGCCACAGCTTTAATTTATTTAATAAAGCTCGCTTTTCGTTATTCTGCATTTGAGTCCTACCTGCTTCACCCATTCCTAACAGAATGAACCGACCAAATTTGGACTCAGCAGATTTCAATGTTTTGGCCCCACAGGCGGAATGTCTTGGGTATTCTCTGGAGTACATTTTTTACACCTGGAAGAACGCCTCATCTAGACGGGGTAAAGAGGCTGCTTTGAAGGAGGCACGCCGGGAGGTTGCTCGCAAGCCCTGGCTCAGGAGCTTGTTGCCGGAGTGGCTACAAACCTTTTCAAGTAGCCCTGAGGAATTGGCACAAGCTTCTAACCCTTTCCTGGGATCCAACTACTGTCCTGTTGAAGGTCCACAGAGTCTCCAAAAAGCCTCTAGGAGACGCAGGGCCAGGATTCCAGCCCGTGCTCCAACAGCCATGATCCCGACTTCAGTTCCGGTTTCCACAGCCATGGATCCATGCACCAGTACTGGCCCGCAGAGCTATGTTTCCTTGCTCGATTACCTGGCCCACACAGCCATGGTCCAGGCCTCTGTTCCGGTTCCAGCGGCTTCAGTTCCAACCTCAGACCTTTTCTCAGGAACCCGTCTGGCGTTTGGAGGTCCACGGAGCCTCCAAAAGGTCTCTGGAAGATGCAAGGCCAGGATTCCAGCCCGTACTCCAGCGGCTCCGGCTCCAGTGCCGGTCCCAGCAGCCATGGTTCCGGCCCCAGCAGCCATGGTTCCGGCCCCAGTCCTGGTCCCAGCTGCCATAGTCCCTTCTCTAGTCCCTACTCAATTCCTTTCTCTAGTCCCTTCCCTAGTCCCTCCTCAGGTCACTTTCCTAGTCCCTTCTCTAGTCCCTTCTCTAGTCCCCTCTCCAGTTCCCTCTCGAGTCCCCTCTCCAGTCCCCTCTCGAGTCACCTCTCGAGTTCCATCTCTAGTCCCTACTCAAGTCCCGCCTCTAGTCAATTCCCTAGTCCCATCTCTAGTCCCTCCTCTAGTTACGTCTCCAGTCCCCTCTCGAGTTCCCTCTCGAGGTCCCTCCTCTAGTCCCTCCTCTAGTCCCTCCTCTAGTCCCTCCTCGAGTCCCCTCTCTAGTTCCCCTCTCAAGTCCCCTCTCGAGGTTCCTCCTCTAGTCCCTCCTCTTGTTCCTCCTCTAGTCTCTCCTCTAGTCCCCTCTGGAGTTCCGTCTCTAGTTCCCCTCTCGAGTCACGTCTCAAGTCCCTACCCAATGTCCTGGTCCGTTGGAGGTTCCGCTGGGGGTCCTGCCAACTCCATGTCCTGTCCCGTTGGAGGCCCCGTCGACTACTCCTCTGCCGGGGGTCCTACCAATCGTATGTCTGTCCCGTTGGAGGTCCCGCCGTCTACTCTCCTGCCGGGGGTCCTGCCAGCTTCTTGTCCTGTCTCGTTGGAGGTCCCGCCGTCTACTCTCCTGCCGGGGGTCCTGCCAATCCTATGTCCTGTGCCGTTGGAGGTCCAGCCGTCTGCTCTCCTGCCGGGGGTCTTGCCAGCTCCTTGTCCCATCTCGTTGGAGGTCCCACCGACTGCTCTCCTGCCGGGGGTCCTGCCAACCCTTTGTCCCGTCCCGTTGGAGGTACCGCCGTCTGCTCTCCTGCCGGGGGTCCTGCCAGCTCCTTGTCCCATCTCGTTGGAGGTCCCACCGACTGCTCTCCTGCCGGGGGTCCTGCCAACCCTTTGTCCTGTGCCGTTGGAGGCCCCGCCGACTGCTCTTCTGCCGGGGGTCCTGCCAGCTCCTTGTCCTGTCCCGTTGGAGGTCCTGCCGACTACTCTCCTGCCGGGGGTCCTGCCAACTACTCTTCTGCCGGGGGTCCTGCCAACCCCTTGTCCTGTTCCGTTGGAGGCCCCACCATCACCTGTCTCACCGGGGGTCCTGCCAACTACTGGTCCTCTTCCGTGGGGGATCCTGCCGAAGCCTGTCCCACTGGCTCCGGTTCCTGTTCGGCCGACACCGGGTCCTGCCCGGCCTCCGGAGCTGTCTGGTCTTCGCCCTCGAGCCCGGCCCCCTGACTCTTCCTGCCGCTGCTTTTGCCCTCATGCTCGGCCCCCTGAGTTTGCCCGCTGTGGCCTTCGCCCCATTTTGAACTTTGCCTTGCCCCCAGGCCTTCCACCTGAGACCCCCTCCTTGGTCTCTGCCTTGCCCCCGGGCCTTCCGCCCGAGACCCCGTCCTTGGTCTCTGCCTTGCTCCCGGGCCTTCCGCCCGAGACCCCCTCCTTGGTCTCTGCCTTTCCCCCGGGCCGTCCGCCCGAGACCCGTCCTCCAGACCCCCTCCACCCACCCTTTCTTGGCCCTAGTTATGTGTCCTCCCTCCGGTCCCCCTCCACCCACCCTGCTGGACCTTTTTTCTTGAGGGGGGGGTTCTGTCACGATTCTCAGGTTATGTCACGTTTGTAGTTTTGTCTGTGTTGGTGTTTTTCTTGTCTTTGGGTTTTATTGTGTAAAGTGTTCACCCCCGTTTCCTGCCTGTCTGCTTTCTGTCTGTTTCCCTCCCTGATTACCCGATTGTGTTCACCTGTTGTCCTTGTGTTTCTCCTCCCCTGCCCAGCTGTGTCGTGTTCTGTGATTACCCTTCTGTGTATTTAGTCTTCCCCTGTGTTCCATGTCGGTTCATTGTTTCCCCTCCATGTCATTCCACGGTCTGTGTTCCTTGCGCTGCTCGTTGGTGTTGGATATTTTGGATTCTGCCTTGTTTTTGCCACAGCTTTAATTTATTTAATAAAGCTCGCTTTTCGTTATTCTGCATTTGAGTCCTACCTGCTTCACCCATTCCTAACAGCTTCAGTGGTTCTCAGGTTAAAGTTACATAGCAGTGAATATAAACAGACTGATTAATGTGAATATTACTTTAAACTAACATACCCTAGGGACCAGAGGGTACAATGGTTGGACATTTACTACCGGCCGCGGTATGCCTAGTGTACAGGGTCCATATAACCGACTTAATGCATAGCGGGAAGTCGGTTATATAGACATCAACAGAATAAGTGTTTAACGGTGATTTAAACTAGTTTATGCGGGGAAAAGAGTGCTCAAAATCGGATTCAACAGGCCATCCACACCGACTCCCATTAAAAGTGATTGAAATGTACAGGAATCTGTCCATTTCAATCACATTTGATGACCCGTCCAGGGTGACTTTCTTCCCCAGGAATTAGTGTCTGAAAGCTGGCTAACATTACTTTAAATACAGTGTGCACATGGCTTTATTACCCATGAAATAGTGTGTGAAAGCTGGGTGAGTTTGATGTGAATTTAAGGAAGATATGGCCATTTCATCCACACCTCACGACTCCCATTAAAAGTGATTGAAATGTACAGGAATCTGTCCATTTCAATCACATTTGATGACCCGTCCAGGGTGACTTTCTTCCCCAGGAATTAGTGTCTGAAAGCTGGCTAACATTACTTTAAATACAGTGTGCACATGGCTTTATTACCCATGAAATAGTGTGTGAAAGCTGGGTGAGTTTGATGTGAATTTAAGGAAGATATGGCCATTTCATCCACACCTCACGACTCCCATTAAAAGTGATTGAAATGTACAGGAATCTGTCCATTTCAATCACATTTGATGACCCGTCCAGGGTGACTTTCTTCCCCAGGAATTAGTGTCTGAAAGCTGGCTAACATTACTTTAAATACAGTGTGCACATGGCTTTATTACCCATGAAATAGTGTGTGAAAGCTGGGTGAGTTTGATGTGAATTTAGGGAGGGAGAGCAGCAGCAGCAGCAGCAGCAGCAGCAGCCGCCGCAGCAGCAGCAGGCTGTGACCCTGGCGGAAATACATTGATTGTTTTAGCCAGGAATAAGTGTTTAGAAGGCGGGTAAAGTGTTCCTGCAGCTCCTCCACGACGGTAATAATGATTAGAAATCATTTACAGGGCAGAAAGCTGTTTTTAAAAGTGAAAAAACGATTTGAAACCGTTTGAAATGACTGGCGGGTGCTGATGGAAAGCAGGCGGAAATAAATTGATTGTTTACCCAGGAAAAGGTGTTTAAAAGGCGGGTAAAGTGTCCCTGCAGCTCCTCCATGACGGTAATAATGATTAGAAATCATTTACAGGGCAGAAAGCTGTTTTTAAAAGTGAAAAAACGATTTGAAACCGTTTGAAATGACTGGCGGGTGCTGATGGAAAGCAGGCGGAAATACATGGATTGTTTTACCCAGGAGAAGGTGTTTACAAGGCGGGTAAAGTGTTCCTGCAGCCCTTTAAATACAGTGTGCACATGGCTTTATTACCCATGAAATAGTGTGTGAAAGATGGGTAACTTTGCTGTGAATTTAAGGGAGATATGGCCCTTTCAAACAGGGAGATGTACAGGCCTTTATTACCCACGAATTAGTGTCTGAAAGCTGGCTAACATTACTTTAAATACATGGTGCACATGGCTCTGTTACCCATGAAATAGTGTGTGAAAGCTGGGTGAGTTTGATGTGAATTTAAGGAAGATATGGCCATTTCATCCACACCTCACGACTCCCATTCAAAGTGATTGAAATGTACAGCACTCTGTACATTTCAATCACATTTCCCGACCCGGCCAGGGTGACTTACTTCCCCACGAATTAGTGTCTGAAAGCTGGCTAACATTACTTTAAATGCATGGTGCACATGGCTCTGTTACCCATGAATTAGTGTGTGAAAGGTGGGTGAGTTTGATGTGAATTTAAGGGAGATATGGCCATTTCATCCACACCTCACGACTCCCATTCAAAGTGATTGAAATGTACAGGAATCTGTCCATTTCAATCACATTTGATGACCCGTCCAGGGTGACTTTCTTCCCCAGGAATTAGTGTCTGAAAGCTGGCTAACATTACTTTAAATACAGTGTGCACATGGCTTTATTACCCATGAAATAGTGTGTGAAAGCTGGGTGAGTTTGATGTGAATTTAAGGAAGATATGGCCATTTCATCCACACCTCACGACTCCCATTAAAAGTGATTGAAATGTACAGGAATCTGTCCATTTCAATCACATTTGATGACCCGTCCAGGGTGACTTTCTTCCCCAGGAATTAGTGTCTGAAAGCTGGCTAACATTACTTTAAATACAGTGTGCACATGGCTTTATTACCCATGAAATAGTGTGTGAAAGCTGGGTGAGTTTGATGTGAATTTAGGGAGGGAGAGCAGCAGCAGCAGCAGCAGCAGCAGCAGCAGCCGCCGCAGCAGCAGCAGGCTGTGACCCTGGCGGAAATACATTGATTGTTTTAGCCAGGAATAAGTGTTTAGAAGGCGGGTAAAGTGTTCCTGCAGCTCCTCCACGACGGTAATAATGATTAGATATAATTGCCAGGGCAGAAAGCTCTTTTTAAAAGTGAAAAAACGATTTGAAACCGTTTGAAATGACTGGCGGGTGCTGATGGAAAGCAGGCGGAAATAAATTGATTGTTTACCCAGGAAAAGGTGTTTAAAAGGCGGGTAAAGTGTCCCTGCAGCTCCTCCATGACGGTAATAATGATTAGAAATCATTTACAGGGCAGAAAGCTGTTTTTAAAAGTGAAAAAACGATTTGAAACCGTTTGAAATGACTGGCGGGTGCTGATGGAAAGCAGGCGGAAATACATGGATTGTTTTACCCAGGAGAAGGTGTTTACAAGGCGGGTAAAGTGTTCCTGCAGCCCTTTAAATACAGTGTGCACATGGCTTTATTACCCATGAAATAGTGTGTGAAAGATGGGTAACTTTGCTGTGAATTTAAGGGAGATATGGCCCTTTCAAACAGGGAGATGTACAGGCCTTTATTACCCACGAATTAGTGTCTGAAAGCTGGCTAACATTACTTTAAATACATGGTGCACATGGCTCTGTTACCCATGAAATAGTGTGTGAAAGCTGGGTGAGTTTGATGTGAATTTAAGGGAGATATGGCCATTTCATCCACACCTCACCACTCCCATTCAAAGTGATTGAAATGTACAGCACTCTGTACATTTCAATCACATTTCCCGACCCGACCAGGGTGACTTTCTTCCCCACGAATTAGTGTCTGAAAGCTGGCTAACATTACTTTAAATGCATGGTGCACATGGCTCTGTTACCCATGAATTAGTGTGTGAAAGATGGGTGAGTTTGATGTGAATTTAAGGGAGATATGGCCATTTCATCCACACCTCACCACTCCCATTCAAAGTGATTGAAATGTACAGCACTCTGTACATTTCAATCACATTTCCCGACCCGACCAGGGTGACTTTCTTCCCCACGAATTAGTGTCTGAAAGCTGGCTAACATTACTTTAAATGCATGGTGCACATGGCTCTGTTACCCATGAATTAGTGTGTGAAAGATGGGTGAGTTTGATGTGAATTTAAGGGAGATATGGCCCTTTCAAACAGGGAGATGTACAGGCCTTTATTACCCACGAATTAGTGTCTGAAAGCTGGCTAACATTACTTTAAATGCATGGTGCACATGGCTCTGTTACCCATGAATTAGTGTGTGAAAGATGGGTAACGTTGCTGTGAATTTAAGGGAGATATGGCCATTTCATCCACACCTCACGACTCCCATTCAAAGTGATTGAAATGTACAGCACTCTGTACATTTCAATCACATTTCACGACCTGTGTAGACTGGCTTTCTTACCCATTAGGTACACCGACAAAGGCACCTCTTCGGGGCCGCTCCAAGACCCCCAAAACACGGACTGAGGAGCTCCAGGATCCCTCCCATGTACCTCCAGAACCTCGAGCACCTTGGGTCCCCGGGCCCCCGAACTTAAGCACTCCCCCACGGACTAAACCAAGATGATCACACCCTCAAGAATCTCGTGCCCCTGGCTACACTTAAAGGGGGTCTACTTTGCGGTGCTTTGCCGTCCGCCCATCGGCACCCATAGTCGGCCTTCTTCACAGCAGCAGCACCCAACCTCCATGGAGGATTTTGCTCGTGCCCCTGGCTACACTTAAAGGGGGTCTACTTTGCGGTGCTTTGCCGTCCGCCCATCGGCACCCATAGTCGGCCTTCTTCACAGCAGCAGCACCCAACCTCCATGGAGGATTTTGCTCGTGCCCCTGGCTACACTTAAAGGGGGTCTACTTTGCGGTGCTTTGCCGTCCGCCCATCGGCACCCATAGTCGGCCTTCTTCACAGCAGCAGCACCCAACCTCCATGGAGGATTTTGCTCGTGCCCCTGGCTACACTTAAAGGGGGTCTACTTTGCGGTGCTTTGCCGTCCGCCCATCGGCACCCATAGTCGGCCTTCTTCACAGCAGCAGCACCCAACCTCCATGGAGGATTTTGCTCGTGCCCCTGGCTACACTTAAAGGGGGTCTACTTTGCGGTGCTTTGCCGTCCGCCCATCGGCACCCATAGTCGGCCTTCTTCACAGCACCACCTGCCCTGCTGGAGGTTCACACTTTAACTTTTTTTACCCTCTTCTACCTTACAAATCATCCCACACTTGAGCACTCCTCACTCGGACTAAACACCTACATGCTACCACCAGAACCAGAATATCGTGCCCCTGGGGATCTTAAAGGAAGAAAACCCATAGTGGGATTTAAAAACAGAAGACTTAGTAATTTTAACAAACTTTATTTACAGTAATATTGACAGTAATAAATACATTCAAACAGGATATAACGTATTTACAAGGGGACTGATTACAACAACACACTGCATATTTACAAGTTGATCACTGGCAACAGTGGGTGAAGTTGGGGCAGAGTATGGCACCCTCTCTTCACCCATGTCTGAGGGGTTGTGTTCGGCCAGTGACTGGTCCCTCTTCGGGACATGTCTTGGTAGGGAGTCTTGGTAGGGAGCCGGGCTGTGCTCCTCTCCAGAGTTGTCACTGTCGATGTCAATACCCGCAAAAGTGTCTTCATTTCCCGCTGCTGCTGCTGTCGATGCCGCCGCCGCTGCTTGCAGTGACTCTGTGAAGAGCAACCGAATGTCCGCAGCCTCCTTCAAAGAAGGATTATTCGCGTAAAATTTGTCCGCAGTTGCAGTGTTGTGACACATGAAATCACTCACTCTTTGGCGGTTGCCTTTGTCTTGAAACCTCTTCGCATTATCGGCGTGGACTGTGCGGAGGTCGGTGAATGTTAATGGGACTGCGGAGCCCCACATCAGCCCATGCCAACCTCAGGGAGTAGGCAAGCTTCCTGAACGGGTTCTTCCCCTCTGTGTACAGAAAGTAACGGCTCTGGGTGCAGGTCAGCGTACCCTTAATTTCCAGCCACCTCTTCATCCATCCAAATTCTTCTGCGGTGAGGTACAGCTGCGCCTCCCCGAACGCGTTGGCCGTCTTGTGGTTACTTACCTGTTATGACAGAGATAGAGAGTGTCAATACAATGTCAATCATGCATATAACTGCCAGAATAAATACATTGATTAATAGCACTCACATGAACCAGGTAGCCGAAGGCAGTGCCAGTTGTATCCGCCTTTCGGACCTCGGCGTTGGTCATGTTGGAGTAGACCCCCGGACGGTGGCCATAAATGCAGCTCCAATGAAGAGTCATATACCCATAGAGCAGTGTCCGGGTCGCGGTAGTCGGATTGCTGGCCATCACATCCAGGAGCTGAGGGATGCGAGTGGTGGTCGAAGTCAAGCATGTCATTAGGTCGTTGTGGCTCGGCAGACCTTCCATCTTGTCACGCTTCACTTGCATCTGGTGGATAAGTACTTTTCTCTTCAGGGACTTCAGGATGGCAACTACTTCCCGTTTGATTAAAATCATGTCGGTTTGGCTGAGCCTGCTCCCCTTGCACGGTGTGTCGGCCATGTACTTGAGAAAGTGTGATATATTCTTGATGTAGAAGTCGGAGGTCGTGACCTGAAGGCTTGACTTCATCAGGCTCCGGGACCACCCGCGTATCCTCTTGAGATCCCTCAAAAAGAGCCAGTCAGACAGGCGATTGAAACCGTGTGCCATGAAACTGAGGAACGACTTCACTCTGCTTAGTTTGGAGACTGTGTTTTCCTGGAGCCTCACTGGTGGGTCGATACCTGCATAATGCTCCCGGTATCCTTGCAGATACTCCTCTGTGAAATATAAACAGTACTTTAATGACAACACATGATGTGTTACAGAAACTGCATGTGTCACATAGCCAAAACACTTACCCATGATCCGTGGGAATGTTATGTCCCGCATTATATTTCCCCGGCCCCTGCCCCGGAACCAGGGGGAATTTATGGGAGGGGAGGTTGACGAGGCCTCGGTATGGATGGATGCAGGCTCTGAGGAGCTGGATGAATGGGTGTGAGAGCCAGTGGGGGACTTGCTGCAGGCGGGAATGGGAGACGTGCTGCAGGCGGGAATGGGAGACGTGCTGCAGGCAGGAATGGGAGACTTGCTGCAGGAGGGACCTTTCGACTTGGACAGCCTCGTTGGTGTCGACTCTGGTCGGGGTCGTTTCTTCAGAATGACCCGCTCTCGTTCCTCCCCATCGAACGCGGGCATGTCCCCGGCCCGCTGATCCATCCTCTGTCGCTTGTCCTTTATCCTCTGCTGCAACTTGCAGCGCAGGGATTTCACCTCAGCAGCATATATGTCCCGCTGAGCCCTCACTGCGTTAGCCTCCAGCCTCCATTCTTTGCAGTCCGGGTTGTCACATTCATTCACCGGGGACAAGGGTGGAGGTTGTGACAGTATATCGTCGTCTGCCACCGTGTCAACAGCCCAAGCGGTAATCATTTCTATGGTGGGGTTTGTCATTCGGAGTTCATAAAGCTCCTTCTTGGCCACTGTCATTTTCATTTGATTTTGAACCACATGTAGTTCCTCCCGGGCCAGCTCAACATGGTCTCTGGCCAAGTGGCGATCCAGCCTTGTGCCGTGGTACTCGCATCCCAGAATGGTACAGGGATGGAGCCTAATGTTGGTCCGTCCGTTGGCCAACAACAGCAGAATTTTTCTTTCATCCAAGTTACGCACACCATGGTTCCTCTGTAGGTGCTTGCTCAGGGCACGGTAAAGTTGTTGTAAAGGGGGTCTACTTTGCGGTGCTTTACCGTCCGCCCATCGGCACTCATAGTCGGCCTTATTCACAGCAGCAACACCCAACCTCCATGGAGGATTTTGCTCGTGCCCCTGGCTACACTTAAAGGGGGTCTACTTTGCGGTGCTTTACCGTCCGCCCATCGGCACCCATAGTCGGCCTTATTCACAGCAGCAACACCCAACCTCCATGGAGGATTTTGCTCGTGCCCCTGGCTACACTTAAAGGGGGTCTACTTTGCGGTGCTTTACCGTCCGCCCATCGGCACCCATAGTCGGCCTTATTCACAGCAGCAACACCCAACCTCCATGGAGGATTTTGCTCGTGCCCCTGGCTACACTTAAAGGGGGGTCTACTTTGCGGTGCTTTACCGTCCGCCCATCGGCACCCATAGTCGGCCTTATTCACAGCAGCAACACCCAACCTCCATGGAGGATTTTGCTCGTGCCCCTGGCTACACTTAAAGGGGGTCTACTTTGCGGTGCTTTACCGTCCGCCCATCGGCACCCATAGTCGGCCTTATTCACAGCAGCAACACCCAACCTCCATGGAGGATTTTGCTCGTGCCCCTGGCTACACTTAAAGGGGGTCTACTTTGCGGTGCTTTACCGTCCGCCCATCGGCACCCATAGTCGGCCTTATTCACAGCAGCAACACCCAACCTCCAGTGGAGGATGTTATCATGCCCCTGGCAACACTGGTAAACACTGGTAACATATGTCTAGCCGCTGACAGGAACTTGACATCGGAACTTGACATCGCATTTCCATTGAGCGGACTCCCGTACATGGGAAGGGCAAGTCCCACGGTACCTCCGTTCATAAGGCTGACATTTGCCTTACCTGTGTAAAAGTTTCTCGAATAAATGTAATTTTTTTGGTGGAAGAAGCATGTATCATTTTTTTACCATGCCCCTCAAAGAATCGGAATCGAGAACCGTTAAGAACCGGAATCGAAAAGTAGAATCGGAATCGGAATCGTGGAAATTCAAACGATACCCAACCCTAGTGTTGAGATCTTCATAGTATGAAGTGAATACTTAAAACGAAAGTTAGTTATAATCAATTATATTCTTGTATAACCCAAAATGAAAATGATTCATATTTTAGGTTTTTCTATATTTACAGCATAAACAAAACAAAGTGGTTTGTTAAGTTGAGTGTAAGACCTATAATGATTTATGCCTTACTCTCTGATAAGAGAGTAGGCAGGTTCTTTCCTCTCCTCTCACAGCAGGGAGGGGGGCTCCGGACTTAAGGAGAAACACATTGAGGCCTCAAAAGGGTGGTTATGTCATAGCTATAGAATATGTCTAGTCATGTTTTTTTTTTTTTTTACACAAACTTGGGAAGGTGTGTCTTATGCCAGAGCCAATAGAATATGTTGGTTGGGTATAGAGGAGGTGTTTTTGGGGTTTTCTATCCCGTTTTTTGAGCATAAAAAGACTGGCTTTTTTGGATTTCGGGGGGAGAGAGGGGGAAACCCCTAGTATACTCTCTCCCGGTAAGCTCTGGCCCTCAGAGCTGGGTAAGATGGCTCTCGGTAAGGTATACCCGGAAGGCGTTATAAGTACGTACGGGAATCTTAGACCTAATAGTATTATTTAGATCTACCCGGAATACGTTATTAGTACGTACGGGAATCTTAGACCTAATAGTATTATTTAGATCTACCCAGAAGGCGTTATTAGTACGTGCGGGAATCTTATACCTAATAGTACTATTTAGATCTAACCGGAAGGCGTTATTAGTACGTACGGGAATCTTAGACCTAATAGTATTATTTAGATCTACCCGGAATACCTTATTAGTACGTACGGGAATCTTAGACCTAATAGTATTATTTAGATCTACCCGGAAGGCGTTATTAGTACGTACGGGAATCTTAGACCTAATAGTATTATTTAGATCGACCTGGAATACGTTATTAGTACGTATAGGGATCTTAGAACTAATAACTCTATTTGAATCTGGGAAAGATGAGAAATATGATATGTTGTATATGATTATAATGTGTTAAAAGGTAAAAACCCTGTATTAGTTTGGTCTTATTTTTCCTTCAAATAAACTGATCACACCTTTTGGACTGGGACAACTAAAAAGAAAATCTGTGCTCTCCTCTCCTGCTTCAAAGGTAAGACTGCACCCTGCCACACTCACTTAGGTAGGAACACACCTCATTACTGATATCAAAATCCTTCGGGATCCCTTAAACAGATTAAAAAGAGTTGTCTGAATAGAAACAGCAGTTAATTGAACCTGGTTCTTCAGGAGTTAATAGAGGTGAGATCTTGCTGACCTTGGTGGATCTGAGCCAAGCAGTAAACTTACATAGACTCAATAACTTCGGTCAGGTCAATTAGTAGGTCAGAGTAATTTACCGGAATAAATTATCAGGACCTCACCGACTCTAAACAGGGAGGAAGAGCAGGTATTTAAGGAATTTAACGTGTGCAGCAATTGGCTGCTGAGGGGTGACGCCCACACATTTAATGAGGGGGGAGAGAGCAATAGAGTGACATGTAAGTGACTCATTGTTAGGTCTTCCTTATTGAACTTGCGCTAAAGCTTTCATTTCAACCCGGAGAGACGTGATGTATGGAATACATATTTATTGTTACACGTCATATGAATGAAATGATTGCCATGATAATACAACAGGAGAATGGAATGGTGTTTGGCGATTAGGCCCCGGTTTGCAGGATAATCATTCAGGAGGGAAAGAACCGCTCCGATGAAATCCCCAAAACCAGTGAAGTATAGAATACTGAGATGAACTGAGTTTCTTACCTTGTAGGGTGACTGGTGATCTGGGGATGAAATAATAAATTAACATATGTATGCGGCAGGAGGCCGGAATCACTGCCGGAGCTTACGGGTCATGCTGAGACTCTGACGGCCGAAATCAGTGCCGGTCTTATCTGAAAACGACCTGAGGGTCGCCTGCCTGGCTAGCAGGGCTTGACTACGCCGCCACAAAGGTCGAACGTCCTGCCGAAGCAGGGATCTTGTTTTTTAACAGAGACCGAAGTCTACGGTGGCCCACATTCCACGAGACCGAAGTCTACGGGGGACCCACAGTCCACAAGACCGAAGTCTACGGGACACACGGTCCACACCTGACATCGCAGGGTATACATTTTACACAGACACATTTGAGCACGGGCCGGGGATTAGATACCTGCGTGCAGGAGAATGTAGCCCGTGACATGTAGATGCAGTGTGGGACGAGACATTATTCCCTGTGGGCGGGGGCCCGCGGACTAGGACAGGAAAGCAGTTTGAAATCCGATACCATAATGAGACATGTATACGTGTAAACGTGTTATGAACCACCACCAGTTATATACATAGATACCATAGTTATGGTCTGAGAGATCTTTGGGAAGCCAGTACGGCGCTGATGTCCGGGCGAATGTAGGTTGTGAAGGCGGAGGAGGACCACCGTCCTATAGTTGTTGTAGGGATGAGGTAGAGAGACCTTGATTAGCAGCAGAGGTGGCTGCACCTATCCTGAAGGAATGTCCCGAGTATGATATAGGTGATAGGCCGGATTTAATGAGAACTTGCTTGAGGTAGAAATTGGCGGGGGCCATGACCCTGCGAACCACTCTCCCTGGAAGAAACCCCCCAAAACCCACGGATGGGGCGGCATCCGTGAAAAACCTCATTGAGTCAGAGGAACACGCGAGGTCATCGTAAAAGCAAGTAACTCCGTTCCAGTGGGCGAGCAGGAGGGACCAGAACGTAGGTCTGAGCGGCAGCCTTCGTCTGAGAAAACGCAGTCATGGAGGTTGTCGACCGCCGATGCTGCGTCCAGGAGGCGGGAGATGAACGAGCGCCCCTGGGGGATGACGTGCATGGCGAGGTTGAGGTGTCCGAGAAGGGAGAGCAACTGTTGTTTTGTGATAACTTGTTGCTCGCAGTATGACTTGGTGATGTCCCGGATGCGCTGCAATTTGTCGGAGGGGAGAGACGCTTTCATGTCTATGGAGTCGAGGATGATGCCTAAGAACTCTGAGCGTGTGTTGGGACCTAACGTTTTCTCTTTGGAGAGAGGGACATTGCTCCTGAAAGCAATGTTTAAGCTTGGCCAGTGAGATCCCTGAGCTGTCGTGTGGCGGGTCTATGAGGAGGAAGTCGTCCGGTAGGTGAAGGACGGAGGGGATTCTGGCGATGTTCAGCAGGATCCAGCAGAGCGCTTCCGAGAAGGAATTGAAAATGCAGGGGCTGCTTCTGCACCCGAAGGTCAGGCGAACGGCGAAATAGAGTTTGGACTCCCACATAATACCGAACAAATTCCACTGAGACGGATGAATGGGGATGATTTTGAAGGCATCGGTAATGTCCGCTTTGGAGAGCCAAGCTCCGTGCCCTGTGAACTTGATCATCTTTATTGCATTATCCACTGAGGCATGGTGAAGGGAGAACAGATCTGGAGGGATGATACTATCTGAGTACTTATAATTTCACTACAAGATCTGAGTACTTGTACTTTTACTCAAGTACAAGATCTGAGTACTTATTCCACCTCTAGTAGCGTATTAGTCTGAATTGTAGCCACAAAATCACACAGAGCTGCATAAAAATAGACTCACAATGATAACAAGTGGAAAATAATATTCACAAATGTGTACAATGATTTGTAGGTAATTTTGACTACTCAAGACACCTGACTTATACATCTTCAAAGGAAGACTGTGTTCATTCTACAATCACATGGGATTAAAGCAAAATGTAGTTTTACTTGTATAATACTTCAATTTTATATAAAAGACAGTTTGTTTTCATCTATTTTTAAATAAACAAAGTATTGGCTTTCAGAATATTAAACTTTTTTCGGCAAATTCAGATGATAAATACAACTTTGAAGCTTGTAACGGCATAATTACAAGCAGAGAACGGACTAATGTAACGTCACAGCAAGCATAACAACAGCCGGTGTTTCTTGTGAGTGTTTCCCCGGTACACAAACGCAAAAATACACACACACACTCGCGAGCTTCCCCCAGACAGGGCTGGACTGGGACAGCAAATCGGCCCTGGCATTTAGAACCAGACCGGCCCAAATCCATAAAACAAACGAATAGTAGCGGTTCCTGACAAGAAGAATAACTCAGTATAATTTTATATAACGCTATTATTATCCTTTTTACGTACCAGGGGAAAACTAAACTAATACATACAACAAGTATGTGTAACTATCAATCATTAGAAATTAGACCTTCAAACCCTCTCACAAAGCGAACAGTGACCGAGCACTAATGGGAGGGTCTGATGGTGGTGGAGGCGGGGAGGGAGCGGATGAACAGGTTGAGCAGCTGTCAACTCAACATTGTAAATAACCAACCAAAACCGATCACCGGTTCATCTTGTTTTTAGCGTAAGAATAGTTTGGGCAGCGTGAGAGCGTGAGATTGAGAGTAAAAGCGTGTGTCACACGCCAGATGGGTGAGAGTTGGCAACCCTGGTTTACCTGCTGCAGGTGGGGCCGACCAGTTATACAAGAGGGAGATAATAGCTGTACTTATCTTTTAATGAGCCACATGCCATGATGCAATAACTTCAGACTTCCTTACAGAGCCCCTCCTCCAACACACACGAACGCGCACATGACCAATGAGGGCACAAGATAAGTTTGTGCACAGATGGAAGGCTGACAGGCAGGTAGGCCAACCCAAGTTCCCATCAGCAAAAACACGTGGGTTTGCTATCCTGGCTCCAAAATGGTGGAATGAGCTCCCCATTGAATTCAGGACAGTAGAAAGCCTACACATCTTTCAGACTGAAAACTCATCTCTTTTGACTCCACTTCGAGCGATAGAATTACTAACAAAGCACTTATATACTAATAACGGACTGGCTTATCTAAAGCCAGTTGAGTAGCACTTGAAATGTGTGGCTCTATGAAACCTGATGTACTTATATGATTCTGTTTTCTTCAAGGTTGTGTCTTCCTGGTGGAACGCACTTATTGTAAGTCACTTTGGATAAAAGCCTCAGCTAAATGCAATGTAATGTAATGTTATGTCTGGGGGGGTATGCCCCCCCCAGAAGAAAAGTTTTAAAAATAACCCCTTAAATGATGACTTCTAGTGAATTTAGGGGGGGGGGACCCTATAGTGCCCTATCTCCCCTTTCTATGACAACACAATAGAGATAGGACCAGATGAGTCTACAGGATGAGTCGATGGCATCTTTTCTTGGGCTTGTTTCTCCCACAGATTGACCCTCTGATATGACTCCCTGATAAACACTGCTATGTCATTGATTAGGTTGAAAAGTGTTCCACATTCGATGACAGTTTGGGTAGTTTCAGCCAGGACAAGATTAAGAACATGAGCATAGCACCACACATGGACATGAGTGGGTGACTGGGAGGTCATCAGTGCAGAAAATCCTTTGTACCGGCCTTGCATATTGGATGCTCCATCTGTTGCATTACCTATACACATGCCCTTGTCCAGTTTGAGATGCTCTAAGACCTCTGAGAGCAAGTTTACAAAGTATTGTCCAGTGGATGCATGGCACTTCACTAAAGCCACAAGCCTCTCTTGCACAGTCTCATTGACATATTTTAAGATTACTGAACACTGATCCTGAGAAGTTATGTCTTGTGTTGTGTCCAGCTGAACAGAAAACATTCCGGCCTTCTGGACATCACTGGAGATACTTTCTTTGATTAGACTACCAACAGTTTCTATTATGGAGTTCACAGTAGTTTTGGAGAGTAGGGTGATGAGAGACCCTCTACCCTTTGTTCCGCTGGATTGGTGCAATTTCTTGCTCTTCTCTACGCAATCATCCAGATGCTCTTTTAAGCAGACATCATACTTTCCTAATAAAAGGATGAGCTCCAAAAAGTTACCGTGGTCCACGGTGTTGTCAGCTAGCATATATCAGGGTTCTTCCACCTTTTCCAAAGTCAAATTCAAGCACTTTTCAAGCATTTTCAAGGTGCATTTTCCAGCTTTCAAGCAGCTTACAGCTGCTGTAAATTACATATTTATATACACATACTCAAATGATTATTTCCCTACCTCACATTAAATCAGATGTTTTTTATGCTATAAACAACCAAATGTGTGTTTCGTGATAGCATTCTACACGAGGATGAAAAATTAAAGAAAAGAAAAGAAAGTTTAATATTTCAAAATGAGTGACCTGTACGTAGACTGGGCATCCCATATAACCTGTCTGAGCCAATATAAAACAATCAGCCAAATAACTTTTCAATACATTATTGATTACTATTTTTGAGGTACTTTTAGGTTTGAAGTGAACATAAGTCAGAGGTAAATGGTGTAATTTTACTCCACTACATGTATTTAATACCTTTAGTTACTTTACAGATCTGGATGAATGATGTGAAATATATTCAAGTGTTAAATCAGACTTTAGTTCCACCTGGAGTAAATCCACAAGCTACCCTGCAGTATACAAAGTCATTCAAACTAGCTGCACCTTTACCAGCTTTGAGAACACTTTCATGATCAATCATTATAAAACATATCATATATATTATTCTGAAATGGACCAATCTGCACAACGACTACTTTTACTGTCGCTACTTTCACTATATTTTGATGAGAATACTTTTCTACTTTCACTTGAGGAACATTTTGAATGCAGGACTTTTACTGTAACAGAGTATTCCTACACTCTGGTACAAGATATGAGTACTTATAATTTCACTACAAGATCTGAGTACTTGTACCTTTACTCAAGTACAAGATCTGAGTACTTATTCCACCTCTAGTAGCGTATTAGTCTGAATTGTAGCCACAAAATCACACAGAGCTGAATAAAAATAGACTCACAATGATAACAAGTGGAAAATAATATTTACAAATGTGTACAATGATTTGTAGGTAATTTTGACTACTCAAGACACCTGACTTATACATCTTCAAAGGAAGACTGTGTTCATTCTACAATCACATGGGATTAAAGCAAAATGTAGTTTTACTTGTATAATACTTCAATTTTATATAAAAGACAGTTTGTTTTCATCTATTTTTAAATAAACAAAGTATTGGCTTTCAGAATATTAAACTTTTTCGGCAAATTCAGATGATAAATACAACTTTGAAGCTTGTAACGGCATAATTACAAGCAGAGAACGGACTAATGTAACGTCACAGCAAGCATAACAACAGCCGGTGTTTCTTGTGAGTGTTTCCCCGGTACACAAACGCAAAAATACACACACACACTCGCGAGCTTCCCCCAGACAGGGCTGGACTGGGACAGCAAATTGGCCCTGGCATTTAGAACCAGACCGGCCCAAATCCATAAAACAAACGAATAGTAGCGGTTCCTGACAAGAAGAATAACTCAGTATAATTTTATATAACGCTATTATTATCCTTTTTACGTACCAGGGGCAAACTAAACTAATACATACAACAAGTATGTGTAACTATCAATCATTAGAAATTAGACCTTCAAACCCTCTCACAAAGCGAACAGTGACCGAGCACTAATAGGAGGATCTGATGGTGGTGGAGGCGGGGAGGGAGCGGATCAACAGGTTGAGCAGCTGTCAACTCAACATTGTAAATAACCAACCAAAACCGATCACCGGTTCATCTTGTTTTTAGCGTAAGAATAGTTTGGGCAGCGTGAGAGCGTGAGATTGAGAGTAAAAGCGTGTGTCACACGCCAGATGGGTGAGAGTTGACAACCCTGGTTTACCTGCTGCAGGTGGGGCCGACCAGTTATACAAGAGGGAGATAATAGCTGTACTTATCTTTTAATGAGCCACATGCCATGATGCAATAACTTCAGACTTCCTTACAGAGCCCCTCCTCCAACACACACGAACGCGCACATGACCAATGAGGGCACAAGATAAGTTTGTGCACAGATGGAAGGCTGACAGGCAGGTAGGCCAACCCAAGTTCCCATCAGCAAAAACACGTGGGTTTGCTATCCTGGCTCCAAAATGGTGGAATGAGCTCCCCATTGAATTCAGGACAGTAGAAAGCCTACACATCTTTCAGACTGAAAACTCATCTCTTTTGACTCCACTTCGAGCGATAGAATTACTAACAAAGCACTTATATACTAATAACGGACTGGCTTATCTAAAGCCAGTTGAGTAGCACTTGAAATGTGTGGCTCTATGAAACCTGATGTACTTATATGATTCTGTTTTCTTCAAGGTTGTGTCTTCCTGGTGGAACGCACTTATTGTAAGTCACTTTGGATAAAAGCCTCAGCTAAATGCAATGTAATGTAATGTTATGTCTGGGGGGGTATGCCCCCCCCAGAAGAAAAGTTTTAAAAATAACCCCTTAAATGATGACTTCTAGTGAATTTAGGGGGGGGGGACCCTATAGTGCCCTATCTCCCCTTTCTATGACAACACAATAGAGATAGGACCAGATGAGTCTACAGGATGAGTCGATGGCATCTTTTCTTGGGCTTGTTTCTCCCACAGATTGACCCTCTGATATGACTCCCTGATAAACACTGCTATGTCATTGATTAGGTTGAAAAGTGTTCCACATTCGATGACAGTTTGGGTAGTTTCAGCCAGGACAAGATTAAGAACATGAGCATAGCACCACACATGACGAGTGGGTGACTGGTCATCAGTGCAGAAAATCCTTTGTACCGGCCTTGCATATTGGATGCTCCATCTGTTGCATTACCTATACACATGCCCTTGTCCAGTTTCAGATGCTCTAAGACCTCTGAGAGCAAGTTCACAAAGTATTGTCCGGTGGATGCATGGCACTTCACTAAAGCCACAAGCCTCTCTTGCACAGTCTCATTGACATATTTTAAGATTACTGAACACTGATCCTGAGAAGTTATGTCTTGTGTTGTGTCCAGCTGAACAGAAAACATTCCGGCCTTCTGGACATCACTGGAGATACTTTCTTTGATTAGACTACCAACAGTTTCTATTATGGAGTTCACAGTAGTTTTGGAGAGTAGGGTGATGAGAGACCCTCTACCCTTTGTTCCACTGGATTGGTGCAATTTCTTGCTCTTCTCTACGCAATCATCCAGATGCTCTTTTAAGCAGACATCATACTTTCCTAATAAAAGGATGAGCTCCAAAAAGTTACCGTGGTCCACGGTGTTGTCAGCTAGCATATATCAGGGTTCTTCCACCTTTTCCAAAGTCAAATTCAAGCACTTTTCAAGCATTTTCAAGGTGCATTTTCCAGCTTTCAAGCAGCTTACAGCTGTTGTAAATTACATATTTATATACACATACTCAAATGATTATTTCCCTACCTCACATTAAATCAGATGTTTTTTATGCTATAAACAACCAAATGTGTGTTTCGTGATAGCATTCTACACGAGGATGAAAAATTAAAGAAAAGAAAAGAAAGTTTAATATTTCAAAATGAGTGACCTGTACGTAGACTGGGCATCCCATATAACCTGTCTGAGCCAATATAAAACAATCAGCCAAATAACTTTTCAATACATTATTGATTACTATTTTTGAGGTACTTTTAGGTTTGAAGTGAACATAAGTCAGAGGTAAATGGTGTAATTTTACTCCACTACATGTATTTAATACCTTTAGTTACTTTACAGATCTGGATGAATGATGTGAAATATATTCAAGTGTTAAATCAGACTTTAGTTCCACCTGGAGTAAATCCACAAGCTACCCTGCAGTATACAAAGTCATTCAAACTAGCTGCACCTTTACCAGCTTTGAGAACACTTTCATGATCAATCATTATAAAACATATCATATATATTATTCTGAAATGGACCAATCTGCACAACGACTACTTTTACTGTCGCTACTTTCACTATATTTTGATGAGAATACTTTTCTACTTTCACTTGAGGAACATTTTGAATGCAGGACTTTTACTGTAACAGAGTATTCCTACACTCTGGTACAAGATATGAGTACTTATAATTTCACTACAATGTCACACGCCAGATGGGTGAGAGTTGGCAACCCTGGTTTACCTGCTGCAGGTGGGGCCGACCAGTTATACAAGAGGGAGATAATAGCTGTACTTATTTTTTAATGAGCCACATGCCATGATGCACCAACTTCAGACTTCCTTACAGAGCCCCTCCTCCAACACACACGAACGCGCACATGACCAATGAGGGCACGAGATAAGTTTGTGCACAGATGGAAGGCTGACAGGCAGGTAGGCCAACCCAAGTTCCCATCAGCAAAAACATGTGGGTTTGCTATCCTGGCTCCAAAATGGTGGAATGAGCTCCCCATTGAAATCAGGACAGCAGAAAGCCTACACATCTTCCAGACTGAAAACTCATCTCTTTCGACTCCACTTCGAGCGATAGAATTACTAAAAAAGCACTTATATACTAATAAAGGACTGGTTGCACATATATGCGCATATAAGTTTAGCCTATATGTGCATATAGAGAATAGAAGAATTTCTTCACCTCTTGTTTTCAGCTAAACATAAGGTTAAGTATTTCTCATTCCTCAACGCCAGAATGGCTCTTGTTCAGTGGTGCTACGGTAAAAAATGCTACTCTCCTCCCAACAAAGTAGATAACATATTCATTGCAGCATTTACCACTGCGTATGCTAGGCTGAAACTGTACAGTGAATTGGAGAAATTACAGCACAGAGTCTTCTACTACGACACAGATAGTATCATCTATGTAACTAGGCGGGGTGAAACTCCACTCCCCATGGGGGTTTATCTAGGTGATCTGACAGATGAGTTGGGGGGCGACACGATTGAAGAGTTTGTTTCGGCAGGCCCTAAAAGGTATGCTTATCAAACCAAAAATCAAAAAAAGGTTGTAATGCGTGTGAAAGGCATCACACAAACGCACAAATGTTGTGAACGAGTGAACTTTGACAGTCTGGCAGATCTGGTGGAGGGTTAGGTCCAAAACTCTGAGAGGGGGAGGGTAATTGTGACTCCACAACACAATATTGTACGTAATAAGAAGGGTTTCGTTTTGAGAAATGTGTCATTCACCAAAAAGTTCCGAGTTGTGTTTGATAAGAGACATCTGCTAGACGGAGGAAATACTTTGCCTTTTGGGTATGGGGAAATAATAAGAAGAGACAAAATGTTTTCACCCCGTCAAATTGATTTTGAGCCCAGACTACAAGTTCCTTTTTCCTGTTTAGTAGTGGGCCCCAGTGGGTGTGGAAAAACTTTTTTTGTCAAGAATGTATTGCAAAATTGTATTCATGTAATGGATGTACAGCCTCAGAATATTGTATGGATTTATACTTCTCTTCAGCCCATGTATGCCGAACTGCAGGAAAAGAATAAAAATATAAATTTCATCAAAGATCTGCCTGAGTCATTTCAAGACGAAACCCTATTTCCTCCTACCCTGAGTCATTTGATTATACTGGACGATGTTATATTTCAGGCCTCGGAGCATCCTGAAGTAGTCAGACTTTTCACCCAATACCGTCATCATAGAAATATGAGCGTTATGATCAGTGTTGTTCTAGTTACTGAAAACCAGTAACTAGTTACCATTACTAGTTACTTCATTTCAAAAGTAACTCAGTTACTTTACTGATTACTTACACCAAAAAGTAATGCGTTACTGTGAAAAGGGCTCCCATTATATTAATGCCCTTATAGCCTTCATTTCAGTACTGTTATTGCATTGGAGAATAATACAATCTGTTGATCAACTTGACATGCATTATATGCAATCTGGATAGCATCGATATTAGCTGGCTTTACATTTTTGTATATTCTTTCTCCAGGTAGTTGGAAAAAGTTTTCCGTTTCATATGCCGTGTGCCGCCCGGACATGCTATCATGCTAACTAGCTCCCTGAAAGCGGGTGACTCCACTGTAGCAATACCTGCATGTGTTCTACAACATACCGTGCAATGGCTTTATTGACTTTTCCCTGGCTAGCAGTCCCTTGGTTAAAATCCAGCCGCTGTTGCTTAGGTGGAGGTGGAGTGGCGTCGGCTGAGTCTCTGTGGTCTTAGCTACTAGCTTCGTCCCAGCATGTTGTTTTTGCAGATGTTTTAAGAGATTTGAATGACTGGTTTGGGCAGTAGATAGGCTCTTTGACCCGCCAGGACACAACTTACATTTAACTAAAACGTTATTTTCTTTGTGCTTGACAAAAGTGAAATAGTGAGAATATCTCCAGGTGGAGAAACTAGACTTGAGCTCCGCCGCCGCCATGATAGTCTTGTCAGTAAACAACACAAACACGCCCACAGCCTGTCTCCGCATGTGACACAGGAAGTATCTAAGTACATTTACTCAAGTACTGTACTTAAGTACAGTTCTCATCTCTGTTCACCTGGCTGTTGAAAAACGTCGGGTTACGTAGTGTAACCCTTGTTATATTAGCACAGGCGGAGCCCTCTACTGGACTCAATGGGTACTCTCTTACCCCGCAAGCATTCTCCCACTGAGACTTCTATAGACGTAGCCGGCCCTGGGCGGGCCTACCTGAATGCGCGCGCATCACACCGTATAAAAGGAGGCCTCGCCTCCTGACTATCATCCTACACCTCTCTTCAGCGAGCGGAATAGGACAGACAGTGCCCCGAGTAGAGGGCTCCGCCTGTGCTAATATGCCAAGGGTTACACTACGTAACCCGACGTTATATCTCTCACAGGCTCCGCCCTCTACTGGACTCTATGGGTACAGTGGGTGGAGCCGCGATGTATACGCGCACTGTCGTCCAACAATATTCCACCCTACTGCCCCTGACCGGCTATTATGGTCAGCAGCTGCTGCCCCACCTTCTCCTTTAACCCGGTTGTAACCAAGGAGAAATCTGGGCTGTGGCTGACAGGGCACACCCTGCTGCGCTTACCTCGCAAAAAGTGTGCTCAAAAAACAGTGCCGGGGGACCCCCCCACCCTGGATGGGGAGAGCCCCCTCGGCCCCGAAAGGGCTTACTACACGCCTGCCTCCCTGAATCCCTAAGGATAACAGGGAGAGCGCCAGAGCCCCTGCCCCACACTCAAACACTGACCCCGTGCCGAGTGTGTGGACTGAAGTGTGGAGGGCTCCCCCCCTCCTGCTCTCGGCAGGAGGAGAGCAGCCCTCCAGCCCTGTAAGGGCCCAGTGCGCCTGCTGCGCCACCCCCGCCCCTCCCGGGACCCTCCGAAGGCCCGAGAACAGCGAAGGCGCATTACGTCCGGGGAGGGGGTCAGATGCCAACTGACCCACAACCCCCCTCCCCCCTACCAGTCCTGTGTTGCCCCTGCAAGTACAGACGAGGAGAAAGAGCCCGACATGTCGAAGAGATAAAACCTTATGAAGGGGCCTGGCGTCGACTAAGACGCCGCTGTGTATATCCTCCACACTCACACCGTTGAATAAGGCTGTTGACGCAGCCACAGCCCGTGTGGACCGCGGTGAATTTAGTTTTAGGTTGGATATTCGACGGACATTCGCGGACCCGCCAACAGCATCATTTCCCCCTGCTGCTGGCTGTATTACGACGGGGAGATCTTCTCCGTGAAACGAGGCTTTCACTTAGGGACCATCAACAAATGACTTTTCAATTACACAAGAACATTTTTCTTTTTAATAAATCACGCTAGAGCATGCATTTGTTGAACAAACCTCTTTTTATTGCATTGTAATACTTTAAATACGTTTTATTATTATTTTTGATGGAAAAATTTGCTTATTTCTTCAATACCTTCCAGGTCATGTTACCGATTCACTCAAAATCAATGTTGGGTCAAATAACTACACTGGCTGAATGGGACACACCTCTTTTTATTGCATTTTAACACTCTAAATATTGTTATATTAATATTTTTGATGGAAAAATGAGCTTATTTCTTCAATACCTTCCAGGTCATGTGACCGATTCGCTCAAAATCAATGCTGGGTCAAAGAACTACACTGGCTGCATAGGACACACCTCTTTTTATTGCAATTTAACACTCTAAATATTTTATATTAATATTTTGATGGGAAAATGAGCCTATTTCTTCAATACGTTCCAGGTCATGTGACCTAATGACTCAACATCAGTGCTGGGTCAAAGAACTACACTGGCTGCATAGGAAACACTTCTTTTTATTGCATTGTAATACTCTAAATATTTTTATATTAATATTTTGATGAAAAAATTTGCTTATTTCTTCAATACCTTCCAGGTCATGTGACCTAATGACTCAAAATCAATGCTGGGTCAAATAACTACACTGGCTGCATAGGACACACATCTTATTATTGCATTTTATTCCTTTAAATATTTTATATTAATATTTGTATGGAAAAATGAGCTTATTTCTTCAATACCTTCCAGGTCATGTGACCGATTTCCTCAAAATCAATGTTGGGTCAAAGAACTACACTGGTTGCATAGGACACACCTCTTTGTATTGCATTTTAATACTTTAAATATTTGTATATTAATAATTTGATGGACAAATTAGCTTATTTCTTCAATACCTTCCAGGTCATGTGACCGATTCACTCAAAATCAATGTTGGGTCAAAGAACTACACTGGCTGCATAGGACACACCACTTTTTATTGCATTTTAAAAATGTAAATATTTTATATTAATATTTTGATGGAAAAATGAGCCTATTTCTTCAATACCTTCCAGGTCATGTGACCTAATGACTCAAAATAAATGCTGGGTCAAAGAACTACACTGGCTGCATAGGACACACCTCTTCTTATTGTATTTTAACACTCTAAATATTTTTATATTAATATTTTGAGGAAAAATGAGCCTATTTCTTCAATACCTTCCAGGTCATGTGACCTAATCACTCAAAATCAATGTTGGGTTAGGGTTAGGAAAATACACAAGAAGAGGAACAATTTCCAAAGCCTTAACCAGTGGTGTCAGCAATTATTATTACACTATGTTAAGACAGACACCAGTAGAGGAAATAATGGCTGGTGGAAGGATAAAGATAAGGCAAAAGTAACTATAGGTTACTTACGTAACCCCAGGCCTCAGAGTAACATGAAGTGAGATGTCTCACTATGGGATGCGCCCCATCGCGGAGCAAACAGAAGCATCAATCTCATTACGCCAATCCTGATTGGCCGGTGATTCTTGACGTCAACGTCAGGGGAAATCACCCCCTATAAGTAGCCTGCGCCACGACGCATGCGTCATTCAAAATAAGCACCTCTTCTCGCTTCACCATAGCAAGGAGGGCCGTCTGGTGAGACATCTCACTTCATGTTACTCTGAGTACTGGGGTTACGTAAGTACGACCAGGATGGCTGACGCCATGAGCCCCATCAACCGCAGGCATGTTCTGAAGAGAACATGTTTGCGACGCTGGAATAAAGTGAGACAAGCTCTGAAAGCTTTCACTCTTTCCGCTGACAGGCGAGCTGAAAAGGGCACCGAGTTCAGGTGTAACCCTAGGAAGAGTATAGTCTGCGCGGGGCACAACATGCTCTTCTCTGTGTTTATTATGAACCCCAGGTTGAGCCAACCTGATCTCACCAGAATGCGTGACTCCACCACGACTCCTTAACACCACAATGCGTGGTGGAGTCACGAACTTTGTTACATTTGCGTGTCGGCACCACGCAAACAACCCCAATGTAAAGTGAATGAGGCTCCTTTGTCGTGGTGCACACACGCATTTCTACAACGTGCATTGTGTGTAATGCAACTGTTAATTTTATTAAATTAGTTTGTTTTTAAGGAAGGCCAGAGCTTCAGCTGTGTCAAATAGATTGTTCCCTTTAGTTAACGTTATTTAAAAGCTAATGATCATGTCCCCTGTATTGTATTACGAGCGTCCATTCCCATTGGATAACGGAGAATTTTACACCCGGAAGTAAGTAGCCTATTCTCCTTACTGTCGATTGGTTTTACAGTGATATCTGCACTACTCATCGACTAAAAAACACCAAATTGTCCTTGTTAATTACACAACATTGATTGGTTTGAATTGTGTACAATGCTTTTGTATTTTCCCCCTTCAATTCGGAGAAACAAATATTTTTTCGGAGTTTTTGGACAGCAGAAGACACTACACTACCCAGAATCCTCAGCTATCGTTTGGGACTACACCATGAACCCCGTGATCAGTCCTCAAGCTCTGTGATTGGTTGACCTCCAACTGCATTCCATATGAAAAAAAAGGTTTCGTAAAAGAGAAAATCATACTTTATTCAGCAGTGCTTGCTTTACTCTTTGAAAGTCATCACATGAATGCATTGTAATAAATGGTTTGGCTGCATTAATTATTACACATCTGTCTTAGTTCTTTCTTTATCTACAGAGATCGGGCATCAGAATACACCGGAAACTATTCTTTTACCGTTCTGTTTTAATTTCACAATAAAGTTAGTAGTAATATTTTGTTTTGATATTATTGTTTTTTATTAACTACTAGACGACTGGGTCATGTTAAGACCATCTTTTTTTGGTTGCTATGGGTTTTTTCCATCGCTTTTGTGTTACAAATATCAAAACAATAACAAAATAATATTCGTCGTAAACTAAACCGGAAACAGCAGTATATTTTATTTTGTTAACACTGTAAACTTGACAGCCTTTTAACCCAAACCACCTACTGGTTAAAGCACGTTATTACACGTTTAGAGTAATTGCAATGCAGGAAGATTGTGTTGCTTTTTAATGACTGTTTAAAATGCCTTTTTCTTAATGTCTTTCATTTTTGTAACGCACTTTTGAATGTGTTATATTTTATGAAAACATTCCAATATTAAGAGTACATACAAAATAGTGGGAAAGTAGAAGGTCAATTATATAAATATAGAATAGAAAATATCAAGAAGATACTCAAATGATATCTAGAGTAAAACAGTTTAGTGCCTGATAGGAGGATGTGCTAACTAATAAGGCTTTAATTAAAGAAATGTGCAGAATACGACAGTGTAATGGTGGAAGTATACACACACATTGATAGATGTCTTGTAATGCACTGTTGATGAACCTGTGACCCAAGTTTTTCATTCATTGCATAACTACACTGTTGTGTATATGATATGTCAATAAACCTTAGAAAATCTTGAAAGGGATGTGCAAAATAGCAATTATATACAGTCTTTAATGAACTATTAGAGAATAACGAGTAATGAACATGCTTTAAACGGATCTGCAGATAAATATTTAGTCTTCTCAAGCAACCAACTATCAAATATCTCGCCTGATTGTTGGCACTTGACAATCACCTTCACTGAATTTCATTCAGGTGTAACTAAAGTCTGATTTAAGGGTTGTTTATATTTCACATCATTAATCCAAATCTGTAAAGTAACTAAAATAAATGTAGTGGATTAAAAATACCAGGTTAACCTTAAAGAAAGCCCTCAGGATTATAAAAGACCCCCATCACCCCAGCCACAAACGGTTCTGTCTGCTGCAGTCTGGCAGGCGGTACCACAGCATTCGGACTAAAACCACCAGACTCAGAGACAGCTTCATCCCACAGGCTATACGATTATTAAACACCTGAATTTAGAAATAGCATTCATCTGGCAGCTACTTAGAAATTATTTATCTAATATATCATATTCCAATCACTTGTATATAGACTCTTATTGCACTATTTCACTATTTTTTCTGTGTATCTGTTTTATTGCGTAGCACTGTTGGAGGAGCCTGTGACCTAAGGGGGGGAGGGGGTAGGACACGTTCGATTCCTGTTTTGAATAGTGTGCCATCGATGGGTTTCATTCCATTTCAAAGTCCTTTTGGACGCTCTGTGTAAACGTCGCGCATCCAATCACAGAGGTTGAGGACTGATCACGGGGTTTGTCAAGCTAAGCACATGGTGTAGTCCCAAACGATAGCTGAGGATTCTGGGTAGTGTAGTGTCTTCTGCCGTCCAAAAACTCCGAAAATATATTTGTTTCTCCGAATCGAAGGGGGAAAATACAAAAGCATTGTACACAATTCAAACCAATCAATGTTGTGTAATTAACAAGGACAATTTGGTGTTTTTTAGTCGATGAGTAGTGCAGATATCACTGTAAAACCAATCGACAGTAAGGAGAATAGGCTACTTACTTCCGGGTGTAAAATTCTCCGTTATCCAATGGGAATGGACACTCGTAATACAATACAGGGGACATGATCATTATCTTTTAAATAACGTTAACTGAAGGTAACAATCTATTTGACACAGCTGAAGCTCTGGCCTTCCTTAAAAACTAACTAATTTAATAAAAATAACAGTTGCATTACACACAATGCACGTTGTAGAAATGCGTGTGTGCACCACGACAAAGGAGCCTCATTCACTTTACATTGGGGTTGTTTGCGTGGTGCCGACACGCAAATGTAACAAAGTTCGTGACTCCACCACGCATTGTGGTGTTAAGGAGTCGTGGTGGAGTCACGCATTCTGGTGAGATCAGGTTGGGTTGAGCAGGTGCTTTACGAGAACATTTGTCTGCGTAATAGCCTCGTGCTCCGACTGTGCGAGAAGCAGCCAGTCGTCCAGGTAGGTCGCCAAGCGAATACCCTGTTGTCTTAACGGGGCTATCGCGGCTTCCGTACATCGTACAAACACCCTTGGACTGAGACACAGACCAAAGGGAAGTACTCTGTATTTGTAACAGATCCCCTGAAATGCGAATCTCAGATATTTCCTGTGTGGATAATATACTGGGACGTGGAAATATGCATCTTTCAGGTCGACTGATGTAAACCAATCATCTTGTCGCACGAGACGCAGCAGAGATGTGTGAGTGAGCATTCTGAATTTATATCTTTTTAGATATCTGTTCAGAACCCTCAAATCCAGTATTGGCCGGATTCCGTTCCCTCCTCGTTTGGGGACGAGGAAGTACTTGGAATAAAAACCCCTCTGACTCTGCTCGGCAGGTACAACAGATATAGCTCTCTTTTCTAGAAGTGAGAGGATCTCTCTCTCTAGAATATGGGCTGACTCTCCTCGGGCTTGTGAATACAAAATGCCCGAGAACGAGGGGGGGTGACAGCGAATTGGAGTCTGTAACCCCGTATTACTGTCTTGAAAACCCAAGCAGATGTTGTGAGCATCTTCCACTGTGTGCTCCTTAGAGCCAGCGGAGATGTCACATCTCCTGCCCTCTGAGACTCTGTTTGTTGTGTCATGGGGCCCTCTAGTGTCTGAACACGGTGGTACCCCATTTCAACAGTCCCCACCGTTACTGCGCACGCACGTGGCGGTGGCTTCACGGACCCGTCAATAATCCGTCCTTTGAGAGATGCCGTAGCTGCTCTCGAAAGGGAAAGGATTGACGGGCCGTTCTTTACAGCTCTAGCCGGCACTGCGTGCGCACGTGGCGGTAGTGCCCTTAAAGCCCCAACCGGCACTGCGCATGCGCGTGGCGGTGGTGCCTTCACAGACCCGTTTATTATCCGCCTTTTGAGAGAGGCCGTAGCTGCTCTCAGAAGGGGATTTATGGTTAACGGACTGTTTATTGTTTTTCTTTTCATTTTTTTGAGCTGCGCCCTAGGCCGAAGCCTGGATGCGTCAGCGAAAAATGGTTTATTCAAACAATAATGATGTGACATGTGTTTTGTGCGGACTTGAGGATGGCGTTGAGGCATCTCTCGAGGCAGCGGGAACACAATTCGAGCCGGAGAAGGAACTTCCAGCTCTGTCACAGAGGGGAGAAGGAGGGGCTGTCATGCCGCTCGCTTCTTCCTCCTTGATTGCTGGCCGAAATTCTGGGTTGGCTGCGTCTGGGCTGCGCCTGGGCTGCAGCCGGGACCGGAGATTTTCTAGACCAACTCGCCCTCGTCTCCTGCCTGGGCTGGGGACTCGGGGCGGGCTGCGACCTCTGCTGATCTGGTACTCTAGATCCAGCAGGGTTCGGAGCAGCTTGGGCGAAGGGTCGCTGTTGCGGAGGCAGCGGCTGGACCCTTCGAGGGAGACAGAGGTGGAGGGCCTCGTCTTCCTTCTTTTTCGACTCGCACCTCCTCTGCATGGAAGCGAGAGCGGAGCCGAAAATTCCCTCGGGAACGATGGGCATATCCAGCACATCTTCTTTATCCCCGTCCGGGAGGTTGGTGAGGTTGAGCCATCTAGCTCTTTCCTGCACCACCATGATCCCCATCACTTTGCCCGTGGCCTGGACGGCGCAGCGTTGGACACGGAGACAAATGTCTGTGACCGCGGCTATCTCGTCCAGAGTGGCCGGTCCAGAATCGCTCGACAGATCCTCACAGAGCTCCGCTTGGTACGCGGTTAGCATCGAGGAAACGTTCAGAGCTCTGGCGGACAACGCTGCAGCTTTGTAGGCCCGTTCCGTCATGGTCGACTGGAATCGGTCTGTTTTTGCTGGCAGTGTGGAGTTCCTGCTCGGTGACGGGCCCATCCTCGGTAGGAGGTGGGCTGCCACCAGCGGTTCCATAGGCGGTATGCGGAGCAGGCCGAGCCTCTCCATACCGTCACAGTCAAGGGAGGAGGCACCCTGGATTGGGGCCTTGTTGCTAAAGGGCCGGTCTCTCCACAAGACCGACACCTCATCCAACATCTCCGGGAAGACCGGGAGGAGTTGTCTCTTTGTCCTCGTTGTTTGGAAAAACAGTTTTCCCTCGTAACGGGACCTGGAGGTCTCCTTGGCCACTTCGGGCCATGGGATGTCTAGTCTGGCCGCAGCACGTTGACACACGGCTTGTAGGTCCATACTGAGACAGGGCGAAGCTGGTGTGCTATCGCCCGAGAGAGCAGCCTGAGCTGGTGACATGAAGACGTCGTCTTCCTGCTCGTCCGAATCAGACAGGAGGAACTCAGAGGCATCCTCTTCGTCCTCCATGTAATTTAATTCCAGGACATCCTCCGCGGGTGAAACCATGGTGAGGTCCAGTCGGGAGCCCCAGCTTGGTATAGCGTGGGGTCCCGTTCCCGCGTCCTTTGCCGCCACCGGGACCCGGCCTGATATGGCACGGGAAACCGGTTCCGCGGCTGCCGCGGTTGATGAGCCCCAGGCCGTGAAGGCGAGGGACTCAGTCTCTGCGGCGGACGCCCCCGTGTCTTGGTTGCCAGCCGGCCAACCAGTGGACATGAGGGGATCCTGTCCCGACAGGCTAGCTTGTCGTGCTAACCGTCGGCGAAGGCTCTTTATGGTGAGGTGGGCACAATGCCCGCACGAGCCGGGGTCGTCGATAGCCTCCTGGGCGTGTTCCAGCCCGAGGCAGGACGAGCAGACCTGGTGTGAGTCTGTGCCTGCTATCTTCAACCCGCAGTTGCAGAACCGAGCCTTCGAGTCCCTGACTCCTCTGGTGTGAGGGAGAGAGGCGTCCATGGAGAGGACCCGCTCTTAACAGGTATGTCGAAAAAAAGTGTCCCAGACTGTCCTTTATCCGGAGAAAAAAAGGTAGTGTGGGTCTTTTCCTCTCAAAGAATATTACCTGGTGTGGCAATATTCTTTAAATCCTTTTATCCTCCGGGGAAGAAAAAAGAATAAAAAACGTCCTCGCTACCGTGGTGTCGGCAGTGAGGGAAAAAAGCACAAGCTAGCAACTGGTGTGTTGCTAACTTGCAAGTCAAAATCTTACCTTACTTCCAGAGGAAGAATTCGGCGAGGTTGACTATGGTACTTCTTCTGAGAGAGAATAGGGTAGCCGGCTAACGCCCGTCGACCGAAATTAGCTTTGGGTTCAGTCTGTGGACTGTTAAGCTAGCCCGGCTACCGTTCGAGATGTGCTCTGAAGCGAGAAGAGGTGTTTGAATGACGCATGAGGTGATTTCCCCTGACGTTGACGTCAAGAATCACCGGCCAATCAGGATTGGCGTAATAAGATTGATGCTTCTGTTTGCTCCGCAATGAGGCGCATCCCATAGTGAGACATCGAACGGAGTGTTATGAATAAGAACAGTGAATATAAGATATAGTAAATCCTATCATGGAAACGCTAAAAACATTGAGCTGTCTGAGTGGAAAAGTACTGTGTTAAAGTTTACTGCTGAGAAGCCTCAGCAGTTGGCCGGCTACATCCTGTTATCTTCAAGGACTAGAACACCATGTTACGAGTATGTGTGGCCCTGACGTTCAAAAGGCGCAACTGTCTTGTGAGCGAAAACTAGATAAAGCAGGTAATAAAGACACATCGAAATTAGGAAGAGGGAGTAGGGCCCTGGCCCTGACCTTGGCTAAATCTGGGTGTTGCTGGGCAGAAAAGGCAGATTACAGCACGAGAGAGCACCACAGGTGGGGGCTTCGCAGCAAATACTATAAAGAACAAGATGTATTCAGGATTCGGGGCTCACTTCAACTGGGATCTTACACTGACGAGCTTGTCACGGTGAGAACTCAAGAAGGAGTCCAAGGCGCTTTGTGGTATAGTATCAGATTGATGTATCTTTGTTGAACTGTGTAATAAAGTGCTTATTTGAAGAAACAATCTATTGGAGTGCAAAGTCTAGTTTTTGTACAGCTAACAGAGAATAGTGTCGAAGGACACAATTCCTTTTCCCTCAGAACTAAGAACGGTCATCGGCGGATCCGGACGGCGACCCCGCTCTGGCCATATCCAAACGATCTGCGCGGAGGATGGACCTGGTCCGGTAGACTCCAACATAACATAAGCAGAAGCCTCACCAAAGACGTGTTAAAGAAAATATCCTCTGAAGTGAAGAAAAGTGCAAGGCTCCACGATGACATGATGCTTGAACTCATGTTGAATCAAAAAATAATCAAAGAGAGCAGCAGTCATGCATCATCAAAAGGCTATCTTCAGCACCTACAAATTGATCCGTTTGCAGTACATTTATACACAGATGCTGGAATAAAGATATTGACTGAGCACTTGAAAAAGCCAACACCTACCACTCTCTACCTTGATGCCACAGGCAGCGTGATACAGAAAATTCCTGATCAAAATAAGCGGGTCTTGTATTATGCTTTGGTTTTGCCCGGAATGGGTAAGGATAAGCCTCCCTTGCCTGTCACAGAACTGATCACCAACAGCCATTCCATTCCATCTATTTCCCATTGGCTCATGGAATTTAAAAGAAAGTTGTCTTACATAACAAAAAGAAAGATAGCACAGGTTGAGACAGATTATAGTTGGGCTCTGATAAACAGTGTGCTTCTGTCTTTTAACAGGGAAAATATGTCAGTGTACCGACAGAGCATTTGAGATAGTGTCTGGACAAACTGAACTGATTCCTAACTTCACTGTGCTGCATCTGTGCTCTGCTCATATCATGAAGGCTGTATCACAAGCATTTGAAAAAAAACTGTAGACAGAGGCACACAGGAATATGCAACATTCTGTTTTGCGTACATCCTGAACTGCACAAGTATGCAGGAAGCCCTTGATGTTTTTTATCATATGTGTGTGTTTTTTGATCCAGAGGAGTTCACTCATTCGGTGAAACAGAGCAAAATGTACCTCGACGAGTGCATTTTGCAAACTCGGGACTTGAAACTGGAGGAAAGTGGACATGTAATGGGAGAGGAAGAAAGCAAAATGGAAACAAATGCTCATAGGATTATTGGCAAGTCCCCTTTTACACAAGCTTTTCAAGTCAGACGGGACCAAGCAGAGAGTGACATTCTCTCTGACGATGCTGTTCATGTAAAAAAACACTACCTCTGTCCTGGTGTCATTGATGCACTGTTAAAAAACTACATGGGGATCTTCCCATTGTGGAGTGGTTTGTTGCTTGGGGATCTGTCGCGACATAGAAAAGGTACCTCTAAAAAAGATGGAAGTCATAAAACCAGGGATACCAACTGCCATGTTGAGCTCTGGTTTGGGTTGGTCAAACACTCCATCCTTTTAAAAAAAAAAAGTACCTGAGACCAGCTGAGTTCGTCTCCAAAATGTATGCCTCAATACAAGGAAGATATATAGAGCACATTGAGCAACACAATCTGCCAATGCATATTCTGGACAAAAACTTTGGACAAACTAGCAGGCCAGATGATGACCACGAGGAACAGTGGAACAAGCGGGAAAGTTCTGCTGGTCACACCAAGTCCAAGTCCAAGTACTTCAATCCACCAAAAACACTACCCAACCCCAAGAGCCCACCTGCCACAAAGGTGAAGAAAAGAAAAGTGGACCAACAGAAAAAAGACGCACAGGGAAATGTGAGTTTCTCTAAGACTTACTATGTTCAAAGTGTGTAAATTGTTCTCCAGCATTTTAATTGTAACAATGGAATAAGTAAATATTGTCAGAAAGTAAAGCATGGACTAAATTGGTAAAGAGTGAGGTGAAGGACAAAGGACATGAAGTATTATAACCCAAGATGATTCGGTGCATGTTGTAGGGGGAGAATATGAATATGAATGAAAAATGTAAATACAGCTTACAAACTTATGACAGAAACTATTATTTCCAAATCAGACTTTAAACTGCAATTACAGTTTCTGTTCCTGAGCAGCCTGTGTAATGTCATTTAGTGAAAACTCTAAAAGGGACTGAGGTTAAATGCATAAATGTGTGTAAATATTTAGAGTGTTACAATGCAATACAAAGAGGTGTGTCCTATGCAGCCAGTGTAGTTCTTTGACCCAGCATTGATTTTTAGTGAATCGGTCACATGACCTGGAAGGTATTGAAGAAATAAGCTCATTTTCCCATCAAAATATTAATATAAAATATTTAAAGTATTAAAATGCAATAAAAAGAGGTGTGTCCTATGCAGCCAGTGTAGTTATTTGACCCAGCATTGATTTTGAGTGATTAGGTCACATGACCTGTAAGGTATTGAAGAAATAAGCTAATTTTTCCATCAAAATATTAATATAAAAATATTTAGGGTGTTAAAATACAATACAAAGAGGTGTGTCCTATGCAGCCAGTGTAGTTATTTGACCCAGCATTGATTTTGAGTGATTAGGTCACATGACCTGTAAGGTATTGAAGAAATAAGCTAATTTTTCCATCAAAATATTAATATAAAATATTTAGGGTGTTAAAATACAATAAAAAGAGGTGTGTCCTATGCAGCCAGTGTAGTTATTTTACCCAACATTGATTTTGAGCGAATCGGTCACATGACCTGGAAGGTATTGAAGAAATAAGCTAATTTTTCCATCAAAATATTAATATAAAATATTTAGAATGTTCAAATGTGATAAAAAGAGGTGTGTCCTATTCAGCCAGTGTAGTTATTTGACCCAGCATTGATTTTGAGTGATTAGGTCACATGACCTGTAAGGTATTGAAGAAATAAGAAAATGTTCCCATCAATATATTAATATAAAATATTTAGAGTGTTAAAATACAATAAAAAGGGGTGTGTCCTATTCAGCCAGTGTAGTTCTTTGACCCAACATTGATTTTGAGCGAATCGGTCACATGACCTGTAAGGTATTGAAGAAATAAGCAAATGTTTCCATCAAACATATTAATAAAACGTATTTAAAGTATTAAAATGCAATAAAAAGAGGTGTGTTCAATAAATGTATGCTCTAGAGTGAATTTGCTTCACATTCACACGATCGAGAAGCTGTCGATTTATTAAAAAGAACATTTTTCTTGTCTAATTGTAAAAGTCATTTGTTGATGGTCCCTAAGTGAAAGCCTCGTTTCGCGGAGAAGATCTCCCTGTTAAACTGACGGTGCTGGCGGGTCCGCGAATGTCCGTCGAATATCCAACCTAAAACTAATTTCACCGCGGTCCCGTGTGGAGTGTGCACGAACCCCCGTGGGGTAGGCTCTCCCTGCCTGTCCGTAGGCATGTGCAATGCACTCGCAGAGCCAGCCTGCCAGGCGTTTCTTGGACAGAGCTTTCCCGATCACCCCGCCCCCGAAGCACACGAACAGCTGTTCGGTGCGTCTAAGGGTAGCCGTGTGCTCTACATAACATGCTAGCGCACGCACCGGGCAGAGGAGGTGCAGTTTAGCTTCCCTGGTCCCACCATGGGGGGAAGCCTAAAACCCCCTAACTGAATAGCCCTTGACCTGAACGCACTCCTAACGCTGCCTTTCAAGCCGGGGAAAAGACGAGGGACTGTGGTGTCTAAAAAACACTGCCAGCAGGCAACAGGATGCACATGGCCCTGAAAAGGATGGCTGGCTGGATCCAGGAAATGGAGAGAGGAGGAGAGGAAGGAGATATTTTGGAACGCAGCTGTGTTGGTTTTGTTGTTGTTTCTTCCATAGACCATAAGGAAGGGGTAAGAGCACAGTTTGCCACAGCAAGGGTTAAGTGCGGTAGTAATGGAATGGTGACAGCTGTGAAATCAGCATTTCACCCATCATCAGTCTTCATCTTGCTTCCATGTCTGAGAGGCCTTAAGAGTAAAAAAGAAAACCATTTAATGTCCAGATTCAGATTTATTAACTCACGCATCGTGGTTAGTACTTGTTGCGTACAAACACAGACAAATTATATTGGGGTCATTAAATATCTTTGTCATTCACCAGATTGTATCCCTTTAGAGAAAGCATAACTTGCTTTTGTTTTCCAGAAATTGTCTGCAAAAAGTGGGATTCATGTTTCACAAAAAAAAGAGTCATACCTGGTTTGAACAGCTCCCAGGCTATAACAACATGTCAATTGACGTGTCATTTGTATAGCCTAACAAATATATGAAATATTTAGTTACACAATGGATGTGAAAGGCCAGGGAGCTGATAAAACTTGTTGAGACTGCTCCAGGACCTCTCTATGACGTCAGTAGCATACCGGAAGGTTCATATGGTAAGAACAGAATAATATTACTAATAGATGAGTAAGTCATTGTGGCTCTGTTAGCTAGTTAAAATCCCTGCGGGCAAAAGGCTTATATGAACCTAGGAAATTCATAATCCAACTACTTAGAGAACTGACACACACTGAACCTTTAACATCACTTATGACTCCTCCTTTATTATTTGCTTAATGATTTGTTCATATTGTCCTTATTTAACTTTAACGAGGCAACTTGAGTGCTGAAAACCCAGTAAACAAGTCTACTGTATATTGCGATTGTACTGTTCTCATATTAGCAAACAATTCCCTACCTACTCACATAAAAGACACAGAGCAACACTGCCTGACAACCTTGGCTTTTGGTTCAAATGCTGCAAGACTGATACACTTATAAGAGGCAAGACAAGCACTATGACCATGACAAGTTTCAATGTTATGTAATCAATTAGGGATCAAATTGTTGATTGATTTGTATATCTGAACCTCTCTGAAGATGCTCTGAAGAGGTCAATGTTCAACAGTAGTGGAGAATCTGATTTACGCACAAATACCTCCAGACTGTAATTGAATACTTCCATTCTCTGCTACTTCTTACTTCTACTACACATAATTTCATGGGGAAATATTGTCCTTGTTTACTCTTATGCAGCTATCTGACAACTGTGCTTATTAGTTACAGAAGAAGTTACATATAATACATTATTATGTTTAGTATTCAGCTTTTTTCAATCTGCTCAATTTAGCTCTGCCTCAATATGCTACAGTACACCCCTGATGTTTACACATTAAAGTCACAAATCCAATGATACACAAATCTAATATAACTGGGAATTAACTGAAGACATTTTGACATATAGGTATTTTTTTGGCTACTTTTTGTGCATTCCTCTTATTACACTTTTGTAGTTTAAGTAAAAATGTGATGCAAGATATTCACTTGTAATGGATTATTTTCCAATCCACCTGTTTTACACATCAACAGGAAACAGCTGACTGAGGGAGAACAATCACAGTGGAGGACTATGGAAAAAAGTTTAAAAGATTTATAATAACTCGGTAGGGATATTAAAGTCGTCCTCTAATGGAATATATAAATATATATAATTTATATTTGAGTGTTGTATGTCTGATGATGATAGGGGTATAATTACCTACGGAGGAGTTCACATTCTACAAATGTTAGTCAGATTAGAAAATGTGAACAAATAAATTAACATGGGGGGTGGGGAACTAAATCTACCTTAATGTCGTCTCAGCTTTTTAGAAGTGTTTGTATACTGCAGGGTAGCATGTGAAATGTACTCCAGGTGTAACTAAAGTCTTATTTAAGTGTTATATTTCACAATATGAATCCAAATATGTAAAGTAACTAAAGGTACAAAATACATAGTGGACTAAAAGCACCCAATTTACCTCTGAATTGTAGTGGTGTACAAGTAGCATAACATGGAAAATACAAGTAAACAAGTATCTCAAAATTGTGCTTAGGTACAGTATGCTACTTGAGTAAATACACTTAGTTACTTTTCACTTCTGGTAGACTTTAGTTTTCCAGGAGGAATCCAGTAAGCACGAGTATAAAGCCAACATACAACCTGGTGGATTAGTTATTCCACCCCACAGACCTTTACTGATGGAAAGGAAAAAATAAAATCCAATGTTAACTGATGGAGTAGCCTACTATGTGAAGTAAGTCCTGTTTGTACATGAGGGGCGGACCCTTGATTTCCCTGCTGCTCATACATCATCTACATCCTGTGTGTAAGTGGCCTTCCGAGATGGGTCTGGCTGCAGACCGCAGCAAGGAGGCGTTTCCTATAGGGGCGTTTCCTATATGGGCGTTTCCTATAGGGGCGTTTCCTAACTTTTTTTATCCAATAGCAACTTAAGGGATTCCAGCTGCTTTTATAAATCCTCGCAGAAGAAGTCATTGTTCTAGTGATGGGAATTCCGGCTCTTCTTGCTGAGCCGGATCATTTGGCTCACCAAGAAGAGCCGGCTCTTTCGGCTCCCAAAGGGCTCTTCAGTTTACCACATATTATACCTTTTAATTAAATCAAATGTAGCCCTGTTTTGACTAATGATGTATATGTGTACACATATATCACTTAAATTATTCAAGACATCCTTTGTACTAAAGTATTCAAAAGTAAAAATTACATGTTTAATATAAGTTATTTGCTGTGGCCAATTGTTTTCATTGCATTTACAGACCCGTGTAACTCTCTGATACCACCCAATTAATGCATTGACTTGCTTGTAGAACCACGCTACACAAAACAAATGGCAACACCTATAAAAACTATTTAAAAAAAGGGGCTACTGTATCAACCTATATAAAGTATATAAATATAGTTTTTCTCCCTGCAGGAGAGGGGAACGTGCTTTGAGATCGACTGCTAGGCTGCAGCGGGGAGAAGAGGGGGACAAAAATAGATCTCCGTCCTCCGTGTTTTATTCTTATAGAAGTAAGAAGAGAAGTAATGGGTCAGAAACCCTCCTTTTTACGCAGCGGTCCAGACATAGACATTATAGCTACGGCGACATATATTCAGTTGCCAGTTACTTTTGGCATTAGGGCAGGGATATCTTTCAAGGTTTGACATAATGAATTGTGCTACTTTTAAAGTAAGCAACGATGTTTTCAAATCTGTAATCAAAAAGCTCCTCAAAAACACTATAGAAGCAGTTCCTGCCGTTGTTACGTTAGTTCAAACAGCAACAACGGACTACTTTTCTTAGCGGATGCATGTCAATTTAAATCAATACAACTATTTTTTAAATCAATAAAATCTTTTTCTAAATCCATAAAAGCATTTTAATTATTATTGGGAGTCATGTCGTTACTTTGTTGAGAATGTGGCCATGTGTAATAAGCGGGATAATGTCCACATTGCACATTGTATAATGTGCCTTCATGCCGATCTAGATCCCTCCGCAAAAACAAAACACAAAAACTATAGGTTACTTACGTAACCCCAGTCCTTCGAGTAACATGAAATGAGATGTCTCACTATGGGATGCGCCTCATCGCGGAGCAAACAGAAGCATCAATCTCATTACGCCAATCCTGATTGGCCGGTGATTCTTGACGTCAACGTCAGGGGAAATCACCCCCTATAAGTAGCCTGCACCACGACGCATGCGTCATTCAAAATAAGCACCTCTTCTCGCTTCACCATAGCAAGGAGGGCCGTCTGGTGAGACATCTCACTTCATGTTACTCTGAGAACTGGGGTTACGTAAGTAACCTATAGTTCTCATTCATAACACTCCGTTCGATGTCTCACTATGGGATATTGTAGCTCCCGTATTGCCAGACGAGCTTATCTCGAAGATCACCGATCAACCAGAATTTAACAGGTGGAGTCCCGACTCAACAAGGTGCCCAGCACTGCTCGGGCCACGCTTGGAGCGGAGACGTCCAGCCTGTAAAAGCGGACAAAAGTGAGTGGCGAAGACCAGCTTGCCGCCGCACAGATATCCTGGATGGAAACACCCTTGAACAAAGCCCAGGATGTAGCCAGGCCCCGAGTCGAGTGAGCCCGCAGACCCAAAGGTGCTTGCAGATTCTGACTTTTATAGGCCAAAGCAATCGCCTCCACGATCCAGTGGGATAGTCGTTGCTTAGTAACAGGCTTACCCTTGTGAGGTTTAGCCCAGGACACGAAGAGTTGGTCATTAAGACGAAGCTCTTTTGATCTGTCCATATATGTGTGCAAAGCCCGGACTGGACACAATAGATCCTGCTGCTGCTCCCCGGAGGAAACCAGCTGCGGAGGAAATGCCTCAATGTCAATCGGGGTACACGAACCAACCACCTTTGGTGTAAAGGCAGGGTTGGGTTTCAACAACACTCTCGTTTGCCCTGGGGCGAACTGAGTGCATGAGGGATGTACAGACAGTGCATGGATATCACTGACCCGTTTAGCGGATGCCAGGGCCAGTAACAGCACTGTCTTGAGTGACAGATGTTTCATGTCAGCTCCCTCCAGGGGTTCAAATGGGGTCATTTTGAGCCCATTTAAAACCACTGCCAGGTCCCATAAGGGCACCAGCGACCTGGAGACAGGGAGGAGCCTGCGCGCTCCCTTCATAAAACGGCAAACCAAAGGATGTTGGCTAGCCGTCTTACCCTCAAAGCCCACATGGCATGCAGCAATAGCAGCCAGGTACACCTTGATCGTGGAAAAAGCTCTGTGTTTATCGATCAAGTCCTGTAGGAATGATAAAATCACCCCGACAGGACATTGAAAAGAGATGTGCCCTTCTTGAAGGCACCACTCCTCAAACACCCTCCACTTACAGTCGTAAAGAGACCTGGTGGAGGAAGCTCTCGCACTCTGAATAATGTTTATCACCTTCTGAGGGAGTCCCACTGTATTCAGATTGTACCACTCACGGGTCAGGCCCATAGTGCCCCGTGCTCTGGGCGTGGGTGAAGGATGGCCCCCCCCGCCTGAGACAATCTGTCCCTGCGTGGTGGGGGCTGCCACGGCTGCCCGCACGACAGCTGATATATCCCCGCCAGCCCGTATATTGCGGGCTAGGGTGGAAACATCAGAGTACGTGTGTGGCGTTGCTCTTTCACTCCGGCCGGAGTTAAGGGGAACAGAACCAGGGGTGGGAACATGTACAGAGGACCCGGAGGTCAATCGTGTACGAGTGCGTCCCCACCTAACGGTGCGTTTAAATCGTGCATTAAAGAGAACAGCTGTCATTGAGCATTTTCTCCCCTTGCGAACAGATTTAACGTGGCTCCGCCGTAACGCACCCACAGCGGACTCTCGATCCTTGGATGAGGAGTCCAGTCTGCATAGAGTGGTGCACCCTTTGACAGTAATTCTGTCCCTAGGTGCATAACACCCGGTACTTGTGTCGTTCTCAGAGAGAGGAGACGTCTGCCGCTCCAAGGGATCAGTTTGTGTGCCAGTGTGTGTGACTGGAGACAACGCAAACTCCCCTGGCGGTTCATACACGATATCGTGTTGTCTATCCTCACGGGGACATGAAGTCCTCTGAGAGAAGGCAGGAAGCATTTTTGGGTGGGGAACACCGCTAAAAGCTCCGGGTAATTTACGCGTGCCCGCTGGAAGTCTCTGTTCTAGAGACCTCTCACCGGGCGACCTTCGTAAGTCCCCTGTCAGCCCGTCTGACCTGCGTCCGTGGTGACCACCTTCCGTGAAAGGACTGCACCCGTAGTCGCGTCCCGCACTGGAAAAGTCGGGTGTAGTGCCACTACGCATTTCATAATCACCAAAACTCTCCGTAAGCCGTGGCGTTCGGGGTTTAGTTTTATTATGAGGCCCATGTTGAGCGGGTGCTTTACGAGGACATTCTCCTCCGTAATCTGACTCCGCTCGGTGGGCTTTATAGATAAAACCCTTCTTTCTGGGAGAGAGAGAACTCAGAATGTGGGTTGACTCTCACTGGATTTGTGAAAACAGATAAATTATAACTGTTTTGAGAAGCCCAGGCAGACATCGTGAGTATCTCCTGCTGTATGCTCCTTAGAGCCAGCTGGGATGTCACTCTTATGGCTCCGACCGGCACTGCGCATGTGCGTGACGGAGGTGCCTTTTCAGCTCCAGCCGGTACTGCGCATGTGTGTGCCGGTGGTGCCCTCACGGCTCCAGTCGGCACTGCGCCTGTGCGTGCCGGTGGTGCCCTTAAAGCCCTGGCCGGCACTGCGCATGTGTGTGGCGGTGGCTTCACGGACCCGTCAATAATCCGTCTTTTGAGAGATGCCGTAGCTGCTCTTGAAAGGGGAAGGATTGACGGGCCGTTCTTTACAGCTCTAGCCGGCACTGCGTACACACGTGGCGGTAGTGCCCTTAAAGCCCCAACCGGCACTGCGCATGCGCGTGGCGGTGGTGCCTTCACAGACCCGTTTATTATCCGCCTTTTGAGAGAGGCCGTAGCTGCTCTCAGAAGGGGATTTATGGTTAACGGACTGTTTATTGTCTTTCTTTTCATTTTTTTGGGCTGCGCCCTTGGCCGGAGCCTGGATGCGTCAGCGGAAAATGGTTTATTCAGACAATAACGATGTGACATGTGTTTTGTGCGGACTTGAGGATGGCGTTGAGGCATATCTCGAGGCGGCGGGGACACATTTAGAGTCGGGGAAGGAACTTCCAGCTCCGTCACGGAGGGGAGAAGGAGGGGCTGTCAGGCCGCTCGCTTCTTCTTCCTCGCCTGCTGGCCGAAAATTCTGGGTCGGCTGTGCCTGGGCTACAGCCGGAACCGGAGATTTTCTAGACCAACTCGCCCTCGTCTCCTGCCTGGGCTGGGGACTCGGGGCGGGCTGCGCCCTCTGCTGTCCTGGTACTTTGAACCCAGCAGAGCGCGGTGCAGCATGGGCGAAGGGCCGCCGTTGTAAAGGCCGCGGCTGGACCCTTCGAGGGAGACAAAGGTGGAGAGCCTCGTCTTCCTTCTTTTTCGACTCGCACTTCCTCTGCATGGAAGCGAGAGCGGAGCCGAAAATCCCCTCGGGAACGATGGGCATGACAAGCACATCTTCCTTTTCCCGGTCTGGGAGGTTGGTGAGGTTGAGCCATCTAGCTCTTTCCTGCACCACCATGATCCCCATTACCTTGCCCGTGGCCTGGACGGCGCAGCGTTGGACACAGAGACAAATGTCTGTGACCGCGGCTATCTCGTCCAGAGTGGCCGGTCCAGGATTGCTCAACATATCCTCACAGAGCTCCGCTTGGTATGCGGTTAGCATCGAGGAAACGTTCAGAGCCCTGGCGGACAATGCTGCGGCTCTGTAGGCCCGTTCCGTCATGGTAGACTGGAATCGGTCCGTTTTCGCTGGCAGCGTGGGGTTCCTGCTTGGCGGCTGGCCCATCCTCGGTAGGAGGTGGGCTGCCACCAGCGGTTCCATAGGTGGTATGTGGAGCAGGCCAAGCCTCTCCATACCGTCACAGTCAAGGGAGTGGGCACCCTGGATTGGGGCCTTGTTGCTAAAAGGCCGGTCTCTCCACGAGACCGACACCTCATCCAACATCTCCGGGAAGACCGGGAGGAGTTGCCTCTTTGCCCTCGTTGTTTGGGAAAAAAGTTTTCCCTCGTAACGGGACCTGGAGGTCTCCTTGGCCACTTCGGGCCATGGGATGTCTAGTTTGGCCGCAGCGCGCTGACACACGGCTTGTAGGTCCATACTGAGACAGGGCGAAGCTGGTGTGCTGTCGCCCGGGGGAGCAGCCATCGCTCCCGGCTTTGCAGCCTGAGTCGATGATATGAAGATGTCGTCTTCCTGCTCATCCGAGTCAGACAGGAGGAACTCAGAGTTGTACTCTTCGTCCTCCATGCAGTCTAACTCCAGGACATCTTCCGCGGGTGAAACCGTGGTGAGGTCCAGTCGGGAGCCCCAGCTTGGTATAGCGTGGGGCCCCGTTCCCGCGTTTCTTGCCGCCACCGGATCTCGGCCTGATATGGCGCGGGATTCCGGTTCTGCGGGTGCCGCTGTCGGTGAGCCCCAGACCGCAGTGAGGGGCTCCACCTCTGCGGCAGACGTCCCCGTGTCTTGATTGCCGGTCGGCGGATCAGTGGACATGAGGGGGTCCCGTCCCGACAGGTTAACTTGTTGCGCCAACCTTCGGTGGAGGCTCTTCACGGTGAGGCGGGCACAATGTCCGCACGAGCCGGGGTTGTCGATGGCCTCCTGGGCGTGTTCCAGCCCGAGGCAGGACGAACAGATCTGGTGTGAGTCTGTGCCTGACACTTTCAACCCGCAACCGCAGCGCCGAGCCTCCGAGTTCCTGACTCCTCTGGTGTGAGGGGGAGAGGCATCCATCTCGTTCGCCGTGAAGCGTGGAGAGGGTCCGCTCATGACAGGTACGTTCGAGAAAAAAATGTTTACCGATCTGTCTTTAATCCGGGGGAAAAAAGGACAGCGTGGGTGTTTTTTCTCTCAAGGATATTACCTGGTATGGTAATATTCCTGTAATCCTTTTCTCCTCCGTGGAAGAGAGAAGAAAAAAGTGTCCTCGCTACCGTGGTGTCGGTAGTGAGGGAAAAAACACAAGTTAGCAACTGGTGTGTTGCTAACTTGAAGTCAAAACCTTACCTTACTCCAGAGGAAGAACGGCGAGGTTGACTATAATACTCTTCTGTGAGAGAATCGGGTAGCCGGCTAACGCCCGTCGACCGAAAATTAGCTTTGGGATCAGTCTGTGGACTGTTAAGCTAGCCCGGCTACCGTTCGAGATGTGCTCTGAAGCGAGAAGAGGTGTTTGAATGACACATGCGTCGTGGCGCAGGCTACTTATAGGGGGTGATTTCCCCTGACGTTGACGTCAAGAATCACCGGCCAATCAGGATTGGCGTAATGAGATTGATGTTTCTGTTTGCTCCGCGATGTGGCGCATCCCATAGTGAGACATCGAACGGAGTGTTATGAATGAGAACTAGCGGCAGCGCGTCTACCCATTTTAGTCCTGTGGTCAACATTGTTTTAGTGAGTTTCTCCTTTATAGTCAAGTTCATTCTCTCAACCTGGCCTGAGCTCTGTGGGTGATAGGGAACATGCAATTGCCATTTGAACCCTAACACTGTAGCTAGACTCTGGGTTATCTTAGAAATGAATGCTGGACCTCTGTCACTGTTAATTCCTGTGGGCACACTAAATCTAGGAATAACATATTTGAGAAGACACTTTACAACTGTTCTAGCGTCTTCTTTTCTGGTAGGGTAGGCCTCTACCCATTTGGAGAACTGGCACACTATTACCAAAAGATATTTGGTAGATATTTTTCCCACCCTGGAGAAAGGTATGGGGAGTTGTCAGGGGACTCTACCCGCCTTATGGAACACTATTTTGGGGTACTTTTTTCCCATTTCACCCCTTTTTTCTGGTTCTCTGGTTGTGGCGGCCTCGCCCTGGCCGTCCACCCTCTGGGTACCTGACTCCCCTGCCTCCTCCGGGGGGCAGTTGAGAGGGGTTCAATGCCTCCCCGGAGGATACTGTTATCCCGGCAACCCGCCAGCAGATGAAAAGACCCACCCCTCCGCCTCTCCACCTCTTCTGAGGGACGAGGGAACCGCGCGGGGGTCTGCTGGAGGCTACTGCCGGGTGCTCCGTCCTGCGCCTCACCGGGACCCTGACTCCAGCGCGGTGTGGCGGCCTCGCCCTGGCAGTCCACCCTCTGGGTACCTGACTCCCCTGCCTCCTCCGGGGGGCAGTTGAGAGGGGTTCAATGCCTCCCCGGAGGATACTGTTATCCCGGCAACCCGCCAGCAGATGAAAAGACCCACCCCTCCGCCTCTCCACCTCTTCTGAGGGACGAGGGAACCGCGCGGGGGTCTGCTGGAGGCTACTGCCGGGTGCTCCGTCCTGCGCCTCACCGGGACCCTGACTCCAGCGCGGTGTGGCGGCCTCGCCCTGGCCGTCCACCGTGCGCCCTCTGGGTCGTACCCGAAACTGTCGGGTATCCTTTGGGAGAATCAGACTCTGGAGGAACGTGAGGGGAGATTACAGGGATCTCTGCCCGCCTAACGAGTGCCTAAATGGGACACCGCACCATGATGCAAATGAAAACAAACACTGATTTGAAAATAAGCTGAGTGCGTCTTTCGTGAGTCTTTTCACGCTTCCTTCTTTTTTACCCATGATTCTGGTGACATTTCCCGGTACCGAAATGCTCAAGAATACAGGTCGGATGGCGGTCCGTTGTCCGATCTGCAATAGCTCCTACCGTGCCCTGAGCAAGCACCTACAGAGGAACCATGGTGTGCGTAACTTGGATGAAAGAAAAATTCTGCTGTTGTTGGCCAACGGACGGACCAACATTAGGCTCCATCCCTGTACCATTCTGGGATGCGAGTACCGCGGCACAAGGCTGGATCGCCACTTGGCCAGAGACCATGTTGAGCTGGCCCGGGAGGAACTACATGTGGTTCAAAATCAAATGAAAATGACAGTGGCCAAGAAGGAGCTTTATGAACTCCGAATGACAAACCCCACCATAGAAATGATTACCGCTTGGGCTGTTGACACGGTGGCAGACGACGATATACTGTCACAACCTCCACCCTTGTCCCCGGTGAATGAATGTGACAACCCGGACTGCAAAGAATGGAGGCTGGAGGCTAACGCAGTGAGGGCTCAGCGGGACATATATGCTGCTGATGTGAAATCCCTGCACTGCAAGTTGCAGCAGAGGATAAAGGACAAGCGACAGAGGATGGATCAGCGGGCCGGGGACATGCCCGCGTTCGATGGGGAGGAACGAGAGCGGGTCATTCTGAAGAAACGACCCCGACCAGAGTCGACACCAACGAGGCTGTCCAAGTCGAAAGGTCCCTCCTGCAGCAAGTCTCCCATTCCTGCCTGCAGCACGTCTCCCATTCCCGCCTGCAGCACGTCTCCCATTCCCGCCTGCAGCAAGTCCCCCACTGGCTCTCACACCCATTCATCCAGCTCCTCAGAGCCTGCATCCATCCATACCGAGGCCTCGTCAACCTCCCCTCCCATAAATTCCCCCTGGTTCCGGGGCAGGGGCTGGGGAAATATAATGCGGGACATAACATTCCCACGGATCATGGGTAAGTGTTTTGGCTATGTGACACATGCAGTTTCTGTAACACATCATGTGTTCTGCAAGGATACCGGGAGCATTATGCAGGTATCGACCCACCAGTGAGGCTCCAGGAAAACACAGTCTCCAAACTAAGCAGAGTGAAGTCGTTCCTCAGTTTCATGGCACACGGTTTCAATCGCCTGTCTGACTGGCTCTTTTTGAGGGATCTCAAGAGGATACGCGGGTGGTCCCGGAGCCTGATGAAGTCAAGCCTTCAGGTCACGACCTCCGACTTCTACATCAAGAATATATCACACTTTCTCAAGTACATGGCCGACACACCGTGCAAGGGGAGCAGGCTCAGCCAAACCGACATGATTTTAATCAAACGGGAAGTAGTTGCCATCCTGAAGTCCCTGAAGAGAAAAGTACTTATCCACCAGATGCAAGTGAAGCGTGACAAGATGGAAGGTCTGCCGAGCCACAACGACCTAATGACATGCTTGACTTCGACCACCACTCGCATCCCTCAGCTCCTGGATGTGATGGCCAGCAATCCGACTACCGCGACCCGGACACTGCTCTATGGGTATATGACTCTTCATTGGAGCTGCATTTATGGCCACCGTCCGGGGGTCTACTCCAACATGACCAACGCCGAGGTCCGAAAGGCGGATACAACTGGCACTGCCTTCGGCTACCTGGTTCATGTGAGTGCTATTAATCAATGTATTTATTCTGGCAGTTATATGCATGATTGACATTGTATTGACACTCTCTATCTCTGTCATAACAGGTAAGTAACCACAAGACGGCCAACGCGTTCGGGGAGGCGCAGCTGTACCTCACCGTAGAAGAATTTGGATGGATGAAGAGGTGGCTGGAAATTAAGGGTACGCTGACCTGCACCCAGAGCCGTTACTTTCTGTACACAGAGGGGAAGAACCCGTTCAGGAAGCTTGCCTACTCCCTGAGGTTGGCATGGGCTGATGTGGGGCTCCGCAGTCCCATTAACTTCACCGACCTCCGCACAGTCCACGCCGATAATGCGAAGAGGTTTCAAGACAAAGGCAACCGCCAAAGAGTGAGTGATTTCATGTGTCACAACACTGCAACTGCGGACAAATTTTACGCGAATAATCCTTCTTTGAAGGAGGCTGCGGACATTCGGTTGCTCTTCACAGAGTCACTGCAAGCAGCGGCGGCGGCATCGACAGCAGCAGCAGCGGGAAATGAAGACACTTTTGCGGGTATTGACATCGACAGTGACAGCTCTGGAGAGGAGCACAGCCCGGCTCCCTACCAAGACTCCCTTCCAAGACATGTCCCGAAGAGGGACCAGTCACTGGCCGAACACAGCCCCTCAGACATGGGTGAAGAGAGGGTGCCATACTCTGCCCCAACTTCACCCACTGTTGCCAGTGATCAACTTGTAAATATGCAGTGTGTTGTTGTAATCAGTCCCCTTGTAAATACGTTATATCCTGTGTGAATGTATTTATTACTGTCAATATTACTGTAAATAAAGTTTGTTAAAATTACTAAGTGTTCTGTTTTTAAAGCCCACTATGGGTTTTTTTTCCTTTAAGATCCCCAGGGGCACGATATTCTGGTTCTGGTGGTAGCATGGAGGTGTTTAGTCCAAGTGAGGAGTGCTCAAGTGTGGGATGATTTGTAAGGTAGAAGAGGGTAAAACAAGTTAAAGTGTGAACCTCCAGCAGGGCAGGTGGTGCTGTGAAGAGGGCCGACTATGGGTGCCGATGGGCGGACGGTAAAGCACCGCAAAGTAGACCCCCTTTAAGTGTAGCCAGGGGCACGAGAAACATCCTCCATGGAGGTTGGGTGCTGCTGCTGTGAAGAAGGCCGACTATGGGTGCCGATGGGCGGACGGTAAAGCACCGCAAAGTAGACCCCCTTTAAGTGTAGCCAGGGGCACGAGAAACATCCTCCATGGAGGTTGGGTGCTGCTGCTGTGAAGAAGGCCGACTATGGGTGCCGATGGGCGGACGGTAAAGCACCGCAAAGTAGACCCCCTTTAAGTGTAGCCAGGGGCACGAGAAACATCCTCCATGGAGGTTGGGTGCTGCTGCTGTGACGAAGGCCGACTATGGGTGCCGATGGGCGGACGGTAAAGCACCGCAAAGTAGACCCCCTTTAAGTGTAGCCAGGGGCACGAGAAACATCCTCCATGGAGGTTGGGTGCTGCTGCTGTGAAGAAGGCCGACTATGGGTGCCGATGGGCGGACGGTAAAGCACCGCAAAGTAGACCCCCTTTAAGTGTAGCCAGGGGCACGAGAAACATCCTCCATGGAGGTTGGGTGCTGCTGCTGTGAAGAAGGCCGACTATGGGTGCCGATGGGCGGACGGTAAAGCACCGCAAAATACACCCCCCTTTAAGATTCCCAGGGGCACGAGATTCTTGAGGGTGTGATCATCTTGGTTTAGTCCGTGGGGGAGTGCTTAAGTTCGGGGGCCCGGGGACCCAAGGTGCTCGAGGTTCTGGAGGTACATGGGAGGGATCCTGGAGCTCCTCAGTCCGTGTTTTGGGGGTCTTGGAGCGGCCCCGAAGAGGTGCCTTTGTCGGTGTACCTAATGGGTAAGAAAGCCAGTCTACACAGGTCGTGAAATGTGATTGAAATGTACAGAGTGCTGTACATTTCAATCACTTTGAATGGGAGTCGTGAGGTGTGGATGAAATGGCCATATCTCCCTTAAATTCACAGCAAAGTTACCCATCTTTCACACACTAATTCATGGGTAACAGAGCCATGTGCACCATGCATTTAAAGTAATGTTAGCCAGCTTTCAGACACTAATTCGTGGGTAATAAAGGCCTGTACATCTCCCTGTTTGAAAGGGCCATATCTCCCTTAGATTCACAGCAAAGTTACCCATCTTTCACACACTAATTCATGGGTAACAGAGCCATGTGCACCATGCATTTAAAGTAATGTTAGCCAGCTTTCAGACACTAATTCGTGGGGAAGAAAGTCACCCTGGTCGGGTCGTGAAATGTGATTGAAATGTACAGAGTGCTGTACATTTCAATCACTTTGAATGGGAATCGTGAGGTGTGGATGAAATGGCCTGTTTAATCCGATTTTGAGCACTCTTTTCCCCGCATAAACTAGTTTAAATCACCGTTAAACACTTATTTTGTTGATGTCTATATAACCGACTTCCCGCTATGCATTGCGGTCGGTTATATGGACACAACTACCCTGGCACTAGGCAGACCGCGGCCGGTAGTAAATGTCCAACCAGTGTTCCACCTGATCCCTAGGGTATGTTAGGAAAAGGGACCACATTACTCCTGTTCTGGCTGCCTTACACTGGCTCCCTATAGAACACAGGATAGAATTTAAAATTCTTCTTCTCGCCTACAAAGCCCTTAATGGGCAGGCGCCATCTTACCTTAAAGAACTCATTATACCCTACTGTCCTACTAGGGCATTGCGTTCCAAGAATGCAGGGTTGTTGGTTGTTCCTAGAATCTCTAAAAGTACAATGGGAGCCAGAGCCTTTTCTTATCAAGCTCCACATTTGTGGAATCAGCTTCCAGTTTGTGTTCGGGCGGCAGACACCCTATCCGTTTTTAAGAGTGCGCTTAAGACCTTCCTTTTTGATAAAGCTTATAGTTAGGGCTGATTCGATTCAGCCCCTAGTTTTGCTGATATAGGCTTAGTTTGTCGGGGGACATCTTACTTCTTCCTTCTCTCTGTCTGTACCTGTGTACTCTCATGTTCCGATTAACCCAGCTTCCCCAAATGTCTTTATTTTTGGTGTCTATATACGCCGGGATCCGGAGTCATGGATGATCCTGCGGTCCTGTGTCCTGGATCGCGAGCGCTGGATCTTGAGTCGTGGCTGTGGTCCTGGATCATCGGTCCTAGATGGATATCCTCGTGGATTCATCTTCCTATTATCCACACATGCATTTCTAAACATTTGGACTACCTATGTTGCAAATGTATCATCTTTTCAATTTACACACGGCATCTATTGCACGTCTGTCCGTCCTGGGAGAGGGATCCCTCCTCTGTTGCTCTCCCTGAGGTTTCTCCCATTTTTCCCTTTAAACTGGGTTTTCTTTGGAAGTTTTTCCTTGTACGATGTGAGGGTCTAAGGACAGAGGGTGTCGTATTGTCATACTGATATTCTGTACACACTGTGAAGACCACTGAGACAAATGTAACATTTGTGATATTGGGCTATATAAATAAACATTGATTGATCCACTTTCTTAGTGTTAGAGGACTCGAGCAGCAGCGTTCTGAATTAGCTGCAGTTTTCTAATAGATTTTTTAGTGAGACCTGTAAAGACACCATTACAGTAGTCCAGTCTACTGAAGATAAAAGTATGGACAAGTTTTTCCAAATCCTGCTGTGACATTAGTCTTTTAATCCTAGATATATTCTTTAGGTGATAGTAGGCTGATTTAGTAACTGTTTTAATGTGACTGTTGAAACTCAGGTCAGAGTCCATGACTACACCTAGATTTCTGGCTTTATCTGTTGTTTTGAACATTGCAGACTGAAGCTCAGCGCTAACTTTTATACGTTCTGCCTTGGCTCCAAAAACCATTACCTCAGATTTATCTTTGTTTAATTGGAGAAAGTTCTGACACATCCAGTCATTGATTTGTTCAATGCACTTACTCAGTGTTTGAATTGGAGCATAGTCTCCTGGTGAAATTGTCATGTAAATGTGTGTGTCATCCGCATAGCTATGGTAACTTATTTTGTTGTTTTTCATTATCTGAGCCAGTGGTAGCATGTAGATGTTAAAGAGAAGAGGCCCCAAGATGGAGCCTTGAGGTACCCCACATGTCATATTTGTATTTGTAGTATAATATTTTACAAATGATGAATTACGGCAAACATGTGCAATATATCCATTATTACAGCTCCGTGGGCTGGCAGTAAGGCGATATGGGTCTGTTCTTATTGTGCATCCATGGGTAAAGGTAAAACTGAAGTGTAGTACTGAACACGTAACATGAACGTGCCGGTCGGCGCGGTCCCGTGGGTTAGATGCAGAGATGGGGACTCGAGTCTGCGACTCGGACTCGAGTCTGCGACTCGGACTCGAGTCGCACTTAAGTCGCACACACAGAGACTTCAGACTTGACTTGGACTCGTGACCAAAAGACTTCAGACTCGACTTGGACTCGTGTGTTGGGACTCGTGAACAATCATTGTGTTTTCTATTTTTGGCGTATTAAAGGTGGGGTAGGTACATTTGAGAGAAACCGGCTCGAGATCGCTAGAATTTGAAAATACACAACCGGAGATAATCTGCTAGAGGCTGCTACTTCCTTATAGAGCCCGCCTCCTCCAACACACACGAACGCGCACATGACCAATGAGGGCACGAGATAAGTTTGTGCCCAGATGGAAGGCTGACAGGCAGGTAGGCCATCCAGTTATTTTAGCCGGGCTCATTACGCAGACGTGCGCGCCTCTGTATACCTCGTAGTAACACAATAGCGACCGGCGGCACATCTGCGGCTTATTATACATCCATGACCTGCGGTTGTACCGCTTGTAATTAGGTTCAACTACAAAAACTTCGAACAAAACGCCGGCGGCACCAACAAAAGGAGCGCACACTGCAAAGTCTGCAATATCAAAATCAAGGATGCTGGCGCAACAACGTCGAATTTCATCAGGCACTTGAAAACTCACCCGGAGAGGTCAGTCACATTAACGCATGGACGGTTAGCAAACATGTTTAGCTCAGCATCAGCTATGTAATGTTAACTTAGCTTGCTACTAGCTTTGTATTTGTGATACTGATTTCTGATTCTGAAGTGTTTTGCTTATAAGTTGTTTGCATTTAGCTAAAGTGTGATGTTTTTCCTCATATTGCATTGCAATAGCCTGTTTAAAGTGATCATATAACAAACAACTAATCAGTACTGATACTGTATGCTAATAGATATAGGAGTGATAATAACATAGTAAATGCTTTGAATTTCTTAGATATAGCGTGCAGTATTCTTATCAGACTGGATAGCAGCAGACAATAGAAGGCTTATTACAACCAGAAGAGACATGAGACTTTTATTTTGTAGAGACTTGAGACTTGACTTGGACTCGTGACCAAAGACTTGAGACTTGATCAAGTCTCACCCCACAAAGACTTGAGACTTGACTTGGACTCGTGACCAAAGACTTGAGACTTGACTTGGACTTGCAAAAAAAGACTTGTGAACATCTCTGGTTAGATGCGCATTCATAATGCAGAAGGAAATAACTCTCAGAATAACGTTATTAGCACATTTTTACAACTTGAGGAGCGAATGTTTTTAATAAGGGCTATACAAGTGTTCATACTGGGTAGTTTATTTAGTTTAAAAAAAATTATCCAACAATTTACAGACCACTCTTTCCCAATGTAAGTCAATGGGAAAAAGTGTTTCCAGGCCTGGCAACCAAACGGAAGTGTAGTACCGCCGTATGGCCACCACGAATATTTTCATCTGAGTCAGGCGCACTTCCTGGGGGCTTGGCCCACATGCATTACGTCATCAATGTGATCTCTGTAATTAAAGATCTTGTATTCACCAAGATGTTACAATATCCATAAAGAAAAAGTAAATCTGTTTACAGTTGTTTCATATGGATGTTGAGAGGTATCCATATATCTCTTAATTTTGCTCTCAAAGTGCACCAAATTGATGCATCTAACTTCAATATTTAAAAAAATAATAATCTTCTCGGGGGAGCATGCCCCCGGATCCCCCTAGAGCAGGGGTCTCAGACTCCATTTACCTGGGGGCCGCTGGACGTAGAGTCTGGGCACGTCTGGGCCGCTTCAAGTATTCCACAAAAAATGTATTAAAAAATACAACATTAACAGTTCTTCAACATCTTCTTAACATGAACGGTTCTTCACAACATAACTATTTACAGTTGCTGTTGCCTACTCCTTGCTGGTAGAGACCTGGCAGCGCTTCCTCTCACACAGCTGAGCCACATTTGGTTTGAGGGAGGAAGCAGTTGAAACCCTTAGTATGGCTTGAAGATGTTCATCAGTAAGTCTGGACCTGTACTTTGACTTATTGAAGTTCATGGTGGAGAAGAGCTGTTCACACATATATGTGCTCCCAAAAAGGCACATGGTCCGCTTGAACATCCTGGAAAGCTCAGGGAAGGAGGGGGGCAATTCTCTCATGAACTGTCCAAGCTTGTCTGCTTTCCCATTCACTTCCCTGAACTTGGCTTTGAGCTCAGAATTGCACTGCAGGTCAATGAGCTGCATTTGAAGCACACCAGGGGCATTTTCCACATCAAAGGAGAAGGGGTCTGCAAACATTTGGAAAGTGGCTCTGTGTGTCTTGAAGTCTGCAAACCGCTGATCAAATTCCTCCTGTAGCTTCACAATGGCATCAACATACTTCTCACTACTGAATGCTGTGCCCCTGTCCATGAGAGCCATGCATGCTGGGAAATGGCAGAGGTTTTTCCGAGGGAGCTGGGCTTTCCATAACACCAGTTTTGTAGAGAATGCTTTGACATTGTCATATGCTGCACTGACAAGCTGGCCCTGGCCCTGCAACTTCTTATTCAGTGCATTCAGCTCCTGTGTGATGTCAACAAGAAAAGCTAAGTCCATGAGCCATTTGGGATCACTCAGCTCGGGAACAGCCATCCCACCCTTCTCCAGCATGAATACGTTCAGTTCTGTTCTCAACTCAAAAAACCTCTTCAGGACGTTTCCCCTGCTGAGCCAACGCACCTCTGTGAAGTAGAGCACATCCTCATATTCTGACTCAATTTCCTCCAAAAAAGCACGGAACTGGCGGTGCTTTAAGCCCCTGGATCTGATATGGTTGATGCATTTTACAACAACAGACATCACATTGTCAAACTTCAAGCATTTGCTGCAAAGGGCCTGCTGATGGATAATGCAGTGCAGAGCAATAGCCTCCTCCACACCCTCCTCCTCCAGTTTTCTTTGAACAAGTGCCACCAGCCCATTTTTCCTCCCTGTCATTGATGGCGCTCCGTCGGTCGTAATTCCAACAAACCTCTTCCATGGCAGACCAATATCCGCAATGGCATCACACAGTTGCTGGAATATCTCCTGAGCGGTGGTCTGGCCATGCATTGGTTTCACTGTAAGCAACTCCTCTGTCACTTCAAACTTGTCATCAACACCACGGACATACATTGCGAGCTGAGCGGTGTCAGTGATGTCCGTGCTCTCATCAAGAGCCACAGAGTATGCACAGAAAAGTTTGGCTTTGTCGCACAGCTGATCATATATGTCACTTGATAAGTCAGAAATGCACTCTGCCACTGTGTTAGCTGACAGGCTGTTGTTGTTAAACTGACCCTTAGCAAAAAAATCTATAGAATACTATAGAAAAATCTATGGACAAATTCTATAGAACATTTCTGTAGAATACTACAGGATTTTTGCGGATATACTATAGAAATTGCCTACGTGTTTTACTATAGATTCTGGGAAATAATCTATAGAAAAATCTATGGACAAATTCTATAGAAAATTTCTGTAGAATACTACAGGATTTTTGCGGATATACTATAGAAATTGCCTACGTGTTTTACTATAGATTCTGGGAAATAATCTATAGAAAAATCTATGGACAAATTCTATAGAAAATTTCTGTAGAATACTACAGGATTTTTGCGGATATACTATAGAAATTGCCTACGTGTTTTACTATAGATTCTGGGAAATAATCTATAGAAAAATCTATGGACAAATTCTATAGAAAATTTCTGTAGAATACTACAGGATTTTTGCGGATATACTATAGAAATTGCCTACGTGTTTTACTATAGATTCTGGAAATACTATAGTATAGAAAATATACACTGTAGATGGTTTTTTTGTAGAAAATAGTCTATAGAATCCTATAGAAAACCCCATGGATGCTTTCTATAGAACTGTTCTGGAGAATACCATAGAATTTGTGACCTATATTCCATAGAATCTATTGATGTTTCTATAGAATTTCTGTAGAATATACTGCAGAATATTGGCAAATATTCTATAGAATGTACCTATGGATTTTACTATAGATTCTGCAAAATAATCTATAGAACATTGCTATTGTTTTCTATAAAATGGTTCTGCAGAATTTATAACATTAATTTACGGGAATTGTCCTTAAATATTTTACAGGTTTTACAGATGTATCTGCTCTTTTTACAGTCAATAACGTTTAATAAAAGTACAGCACTAAAACTTCTATGGGCAAAAAAAACGGAAAAAACGGTCAAATGACTGGCAGCAGGCTGCCAAACAAAAACCATAAAATTAAAGTAAAAATACTTTAACTGAAATAAAGTGCAAAAGCAATTAGTATACAGAAATTGTCCTTAAATATTTTAGAGGAAACTTTCCTCTCTTTTCAAAATCCATTGTCTTAAAATGTTACATTAAAATACCTTAAATAAAGTTCTGATGAGAAAAACAGTTTTTTACATTTTCTTTTATTAGATTTGTATGATCAAACACTAAAATAAATACAGAACCTAAAGAGCTAGAATACTGTTATTTTACAGCTTTTTTCTAACATATTCCAATCAAACAGGTTCAACAAAATGACATCACAAAATGTTCTGTAGGAAACAATTACTCTGAAAACTTAAAAATATTTGTAGAATTATAGTACAACTAATGAATACAGCATTTCATATTTAAACATCATACTTATAAACAGTAGAAACAAAAAGTAAGTTGAATTGAAATGGCAAAATGGCGACATATGTTCACATTGTCAATGTGAAGGAGCAGTGTGCAGGATTTAGTACGTCTAACAATGGGGATGTAGGTTCCAACCAATGGATAACTTGTTCACTCACCCTCCTATCCCAAGTGTGTAGGATAATGTATATTGGCTGCAAAAAACTTGAGGCCCAATCATGTTTCCTCTCTCCATTCTGTGCTACTGTAGACGTGGCAGTGCAACCTAGAGGACAAAAAGATCAGAATTAGAAACGGGTTTATTGCCAGGTATGTTCACACGTATGAGGAGGTGTCGTACATACAAATACAAAAATGTAAAAACTACACAGATAGCGAACTATATTAAGAAATAGAATGCAATAAATTATAGAATATAAAATATTGGCAGTAAGCAATATTTAAACATTGCATTATTTACCATCCTGTGATCTCCATGCAGAGTCTGCGTTGTGGCTGAGGTAAAGTGTCAGTGGGGGGGGGGGGGGGGGGGGCGGGCCTTGTTGAGGTGCCGAGAGGTTCTGGTCCTGATGGAGAGAGGTTTTGGTCCTGATGGAGAGAGGTTCTGGTCCTGATGGAGAACCTGATGGAGAGAGGTTCTGGTCCTTATGGAGAGAGGTTCTGGTCCTGATGGAGAGAGGTGTTGGTCCTGATGGAGAGAGGTTCTGGTCCTGATGGAGAGAGGTTCTGGTCCTGATGGAGAGAGGTGTTGGTCCTGATGGAGAGAGGTTCTGGTCCTGATGAAGAGAGGTTCTGGTCCTGATGGAGAGAGGTTCTGGTCCTGATGGAGAGAGGTTTTGGTCCTGATGGAGAGAGGTTCTGGTCCTTATGGAGAGAGGTGCTGGTCCTGATGGAGAGAGGTGTTGGTCCTGATGGAGAGAGGTTCTGGTCCTGATGGAGAGAGGTTCTGGTCCTTATGGAGAGAGGTGTTGGTCCTGATGGAGAGAGGTTCTGGTCCTGATGGAGAGAGGTTCTGGTCCTGATGGAGAGAGGTGTTGGTCCTGATGGAGAGAGGTTCTGGTCCTGATGAAGAGAGGTTCTGGTCCTGATGGAGAGAGGTTCTGGTCCTGATGGAGAGAGGTTTTGGTCCTGATGGAGAGAGGTTCTGGTCCTGATGGAGAGAGGTGTTGGTCCTGATGGAGAGAGGTTCTGGTCCTGAGGGAGAGAGGTTCTGGTCCTGATGGTGCGCAGCCTCCAGCCAGAGGGTTGTGTTGAAGGCAGAGCTGAAGTCCACAAACAGGATCCTGGCGTAGGTTCCTGCTGTGTCCAGGTGCTGGAGGAGGAAGTGAAGTGATAACTATTAGTAAACCATAATGATGGATGTTATTATCAGGGCATTGATTATTTCATAAGTTTAGAAGGGGGGAACATAGTCTAACAACAGTTAGCTTTTGTTAATTTTACCTCGAGACAAACTTGTGAGACTTGTTTCTGAAATCCCTTTCTCTTAAAGTGAATAAATAAAAAATAAAACAATGGAGGTGACCCTAAAACTAACCACTGGATTGCTTGTCTAACATGACCTAGTCCATAAGTGAGGTAAGGGTGGGAACAATCAAACACACCCTCCCAGGCACTACGTGTTAGCGAAGTACAACTGGGATTTCGAAGAGGAAGATATGCTTGCTCAATTCTTAATAATAAAGAAAAACCAACAAATTGAGCACTTGAGTTTTCATTAGCAGCGCCTAGCTACAGCTGTGGAGCTTCGGTCAATACCACTAATGCCCCTTTCACACAGCGCCTATTCAGCTCCGGCTCGGAGCTAGAGCCTGAAAAGCGCCGGGTTTTCCTGTTCACACCGCAGCGGCGCCGGCTCTTAGCTCCGGAATCCGCTTCATTTCCAGCTCCAAAACATTGTCGGTCCAGAGGCAAGAGCTTTGGAGCTAAGAGGCGACGTCGCTTACGTCTCTCTTACGTCGAGGCGTGCAGGAAACTAAACCCAACTCCCCTGAACATGGGTCGACTACCATGCCTGCCTACAAGCAGTGTGCTTATAAACACACTTTATAAAGTCAGGCAACACTAACCAGGCTTCGTGTGATTCTGTTTATTTGTACCTTACTTTGACTATCCGTTCACTGTTATCGATCATTGTGGAGAGAGGCAGACGTGTTGTTTTGTATTATTGCAGCTATCGGATGCAAGTAGTCAGTTTAGCTTCGGTTGCTATGCTAACATCACCCGTTTTATACCAGAGAAACTTTCATAACAGTGTTGTGATACCAAACAGCGTCAATTCAGACTGACACACATTCACTTAGGCGAAGGGGAACTGGGGATATGCATCAGCTGCTTGTGTGAGTCGGACAGTGAATACTTTAGAGCGGCCGCTGCAGTGTGAGCTAACCGGGAGCTAACGGGAGAATAAACTCCAGTGGAAGAGCAGCCAATACTGCAGCGGTCGGTAAATGCTGCAGAAACACATTAATAAACAATGAACCACGGCACTCTGGAGAAAAGTATAAGGTTGGAGAAGTCGTTATTCAATTTATTCTGGCTTCATGTGATTAAAAGCAACACGATCATCGACCCGACGCAGTTGTTGTTGTTGTGAGCGCCGTAATGGCTGCCGTTGGGGAGCAAATCAGCGATGTAAACGGTGACGTCATGACGCAGCAGGGGCAGCTCTGGAGCGCCAGTGGGCGGTGTGCACAGAGCGGGAGCTGAAAAGGGAAACCGGAGCTGAACCAGAAAAGCTCCCGCTCGGAGCTAGAAACTGAAAAGCGCTGGTGTGAAAGCTGCATAACAGTCTATTTCCTTAAAATGGTACATATCGATGAATCTATATTTTCATCTTCAGGTGATTAAATCTGCATAATGTCCCTGTACAATAAGATTCAAGCATTTTGTAATCCAGTGAGGAAATTCAAGACCAGTAAATATTGATTGATTAAACAACACTAAATAAAATGTTAGTGCTTTCTTCAAACTCAGACTCTCTGCTGCGGCTGTACCTCAAAGACAAAACAATTGTCTTATGATCTTTGTTGAACAAGGTCTGATTGTCCTGTACATGTACAATGTGGGGTATTTTTAAATACTTTACTAAACCACATTCAATACTATGTTAGACACAAGTTAGTTATTAATCACATATCAAAGTCTTTTCATCTCCAAGATGGAAGAATAGCTGGGTGCTGCCTGGAGAGACTGATGAGGGACACAGGCTGGCGTCAGCAGCTTTCCACACAAAGCCATCACATCTTCTCTTCCATAGTCCTCGCTGTCCACTGGTGCTCTGTAAAAAGAGTGAACATCACAGCCGTCATGTTAACCCTTTCTTACACAACAACATACAACCAACATGTGTCAAAAGTGACCCGAATTAGTTTTAATTGTAAATATCTTTGCAATAAATTACTTTAACCATTCAGGATTCCAGGTATTCCTCAATTAACCTGTTTTGGATCAACACCAATTTGTATTTTTCCCTTTCTTACTTTTTGAATAAAAATAATGTTTGTATCACTACACTTCTAAGGCACAACATGGGTCAAACATTACCCGTATTATTTTTGCTATGTTATTTCATGCATGGCTGAGTGTTTCTTTACTATACATTTTCAAAAATAATTAATTTTAGCAGTGATTTGGACCAAGCATGTATGATGTAGTAATACAAAAAGTATTTTAGTTCACACAGTGTGACATTAGCTAGTCATGTTAGCTTGTAATATATAGAGCAGAGCTAACTAGCAAGTTAGCCAAATGTTAGCGGTTAGCTGTTTATGCTATGCTAGCTGTTACTGAACATTAACAAACTAGATTCCGCTATAAGAAAGCTGTGAAACTGTACATTAAACTTGGCGACAACATTGTGACACCCCGCTGCATGTTTATGTGTAATTCTCCCGTGTTGGAGACGAGAGGGTGAGGGGGCAGCACTGCAATAAACTGTAAGCTAACGTTAGCAGCCACCTGTTAAGCCAGGTTTTCCGGGCGCAACATCTTGCAAGAAACAGCATGTCAGGGCTTCTTAACATTTAACAACCTATTAATGATGAATACCAACTTAACGGGAAGAAACTCAGCTAACTAGAAGAAGAAATGTAACCTTAAATAAAAAATAAAACATTCACAAACTAAGGATTATCTAAATACATATTTAACTCCATTACAGTTGCAGGACTCACCAGATCTCAAGTCTTCTGTTCTTTGTTGACGTCCCGATGCTCATATTTAACGTGTAAAACGATCCCGATGTAAATCCATACAATCCTGCAGCAGACATACAGACAGACAGCTGTAGCTTGCAGGAGGAGACCCACTCAAACTGACGTGGATGTTTCAAATGTGAACGACAGGCGCGGACAGTTCTCATTGGCAGGTTTCTTCGATTACGTTTATATTAACCAATCAGGAGTGTTGTGGACTCATTCCAAACATGCCTGACTTGTCTGCCGTGTTTTGGCTGAATTCTATTTCAATTGCCGTAGCTCTGGCTGTCGGCCAGAATCCGAAAACCATACATTATACTGTAAAACTAAGGCTTATTACTGTGTATTGACCAATGGGAGAAAGAAAAAAAAAACAGCAACATAAATAAAACAAGGATAACTGTGACTTGTTGAGTAAATAACAGTGTGTGTTTTAAACCTTGATCCTCCATGCAGAAATGTCTCCACTTTCTATCATTTTAATTTGTTTTAATGATATTGTCAACTGTAGATGTTTACAATATAGTAAGTTAGGAATTTAATGAGAACATATTTATTTACTTTTGTTTCAACATTGGATATTTTGTGTTTGTGGTGGATTCAATCGAATATTGAGAAAATGATGTATGTAAAAAGGTTTTAATTACATTTTACGTTTTTTTTAGTTGACGCTTTTTTTTACAGTTTTATGATTACCTTAAAATTACAAAGAAAATCTTAAAGTCTTATAATAGTAATACACTTTTATATTACGAGTTACATATTTAATTACAGATAATACTTTTTATTTGACGTACATCTGCATTTATTTTCTGAAAGTGCAAAAATACTGTAAATATTATATAGTAAATTTACTGTAAAAAAAAGGAAATAAACGTTATTTGTGGTTATTGTCAAAATACTGAAAATAATGTTTTGGGTTGTTAATTTATAGTTAATATCTGCCATTTTACAGGATTTTGCAAGTTATTTAAAAAAACATGATACTTACTATAAACATTTACAGTTATTTCCTGTAAAATTACGATCTTTTTTTACAGTATATAATAGACTGCAAAACAGAGTAGAGTACTGCAGACTCCAATGAGTTGTTTATAACAGACTCATACTAACAATAGATATTGTTATATGTTACTTAGCTTTAATCTCCAGTTGTAACAGATAATTAGTTACATAACAAAAGTGATCAATGTATACATACAGATGCAGTCACAGCAATTCTGGAGCATTGACATCAGATTACAAGGACAGTGACATTCATTCAGTTTAGAGTTCCATTCCAATATGTTGTATGGTTGTATATGGTTATGTATAGGTTACATAATTTAATTGGGCACATAATCCAGTATACAGTTGTAAAGATTTCAAAGGGACCCATACAGCTTTTGCAAAGCAGCTCAGTTCCACAAAATGATGTAGATTACTATGATTTTCTCTATTCCAATTTAAAGACGAGTTTTATAGAATTCTATAGAATTCTATAGAATTTAGTATAGGTTGCATCAGAGAGAAAATGTCATGCATGTTTTCTTTGAATGCTATAGATTTCTACACATTTCTATAGATTTCTATAGATTTCTACAGATATGTCATGAGTCGGTTCTGTCCTATAGAATTCTTTAGATTGTTATAGTTTTAATTATAGAAGTTTATAGAAAAGTACACATTTATAGTATTCTACAGAATGATCTAGAGATTTCTATAGTATTCTATAGAATTCTTTAGCATGGCTTACAAATACGACTATGTTCTATAACATGCTATAGATTTCTACAATATTCTATAGGATTCTATAGGATTTTATAGATTTTTTTGCTAAGGGGACCCTTCTTTTCCGGACAGACTATACTTGCAGCCTGCAACATGCACTTTTTTATAAACTCGCCTTCCGTGAACGGCTTTCCCGCCTTAGCAATCATCTCACTCACCACATAGCTAGCTTCGACTGCTGAATCAGCCTCATTGCGTCCTTTCTTGAAGAGATTTTGTTGCTTCCATAGATTTTTTTTTAGCTCTGTGACTCTTTTCTCTCTCTCGTCTCCCAGGTATTTTGCATACTCTGCATGTTTAGTTGAGTAGTGACGTTTGACGTTATACTCCTTGTATACAGCGACTTTCTCTGTGCATATAAGGCACGTTGCATTTCCCCTGTACTCGACAAAAAAATATTCAGTCTGCCACTTCTCCTGAAATCTTCTGTGGTCATCATCGACTTTTCTTTTCCCTGAAAGTTTTGATGTAGACATGACTGGGCGATATATTTTCCTTCCACTCTGTCACTTTTGGATCACTCACTGCACGCATTTGATTGACGTGGCGGAGTTCCCTCGGAGGGGGGAGGGGCGAGGGAACTGCGCGCAGCAGTTCCCTGCCAGCAGCGGGATCTATCCAAAAATGTAATTACAATTTGAAAGCGCAAACGTAAACGCGCGGGCCAGATTAACACTATTACATGATATCAACAACGGGGCAATGAGAAACTGTCTCGCGGGCCGCGTCTGGCCCGCGGGCCTGGAGTCTGAGACACCTGCCCTAGAGGGTGTCAGGTCCACTCCCCACTTATAAAAATAGCACTTTACCACTGCACCCTCTCTAATCTCAGATGCACCCTGAGTCATTTTGTTTAAGTACAGTGAGCCTTTCTAAAATATACAGTAAAGAGACAAACCCACCAGCATTATAGGATATACTTTGAACCAAATACTAGTTTTTGGGCTAAATAATAAATTGACTTGAAACAGTTGCTGATTTAGAGTACTGGCTCCTTTTTTATTCCAATTCAAGCACTGTATATACAACATTTTCATGAAAAATACATGCATTCATTGTTTGATAACATGTTACAAACATTGATTTTTTTTTCAGAATTTCTATAATTAGCTTTAAAACTTGTATTTGTTTTTGTATTTATTTATCTAGTTATTTATTTGACCATTTATGCATTATTTACCCTTTGCCCTTCTGGCCCTATTTCCCCAATGTTTTTTCGTTTCTGTATCCCGTTTCTTTCATCTACTAATGTGTTTTTAACTAACAAACTATCTAACGTATTATCATATACTTATAATTTACCTTTTTATTTTATTATACCTTATTCATTTTATAATAAGAAACTATATACCTCTCCCATGTCAGTGCCCTCAGCAGCAGTTAACTGTAAAGTGTAAAAAGACAATTTGCCATTTTATAGGGGGCTATGTACAGTATTTCTCTGCAGCGAGCAGTAAAATGCTTCATCCTATCAAAGAAATGGTCGATCAAATGACCCATTGTAAAATGGTGAAGGTTGGTCTCACAATACGGCAGGGACGGCCCTGCCTAAACCTCTCATTAACAGACTTCTGCCACAATATACTATGTTCAGCGACTCCAAATATCAGCCTGTAGTATAAGGCTATGGTTTTTATATTCAATTAATCCAGTTAAAGGGGCCCTATTATATTTTTGGGGGGTTTTCACTTTCCATATAGGTTTTTTTCCCAAACTTCCCCCCAGAGGGAGTTTTTCTCCAACACACTCCCCGCCCATGCCTGAATTGAAGTCCTTTGTTTACCTTTGTAACATATGGCATCACTACATAACACTCACGCTTCTATTGGCTAACGCTCCAACACATTGTACATAACAAGGACATCTCTTAGTGGTTAACCAATCACAACAGAGCTGTGCTCTGGTTTGAGACAGAGGGTGAAAGGAGTGCTGCAACACAGGCAGAATAAGACAATTAAAACAGTTTTTAAACACTAAAGCATGGAAACATGTCACAGTAGAGACAACTGGGATCATCTTGTTTAACTGTTTGAGTTTTCTTTGATTTTGGAGCTGAATGCTGGTCATTGGAGAATTGAGAAGTGGCTTTAACCCTGCAGGAGAAGTTTGAAAGGTTTATAGATGTTGGGTTTGATGTATGATAAGGAAACACCAAAACGTGAATAAAAGGTAAAAATGTCAATACATTTGGGACAAAATGTAAGTGTAAAATGGATATTAAAAAACGTTATAGAGTAAATAGGGGAAATAAACTATATACATGTTCATGTGTGCAGTTAAGCTCAAATGGTTTTGTAAAATCTACAACAGGAAACTGCTGAAACCCTCACAGACTGGAGAGGGAAACCACAGTTGTCAGCCTGTTCTCTTTTCCTGTACTCTCATACGTCAATTTCTGCTCTGCCTTTGCTTTCTTCAGAATTACGTTTAATAAAAGTCTTCCCCTATGAGAGTAGTCCTTGACTGTACTCTTGCATATCATAAATGGTGAAAGTTTAATACCCACTGTTCAAATAATGTTGAATTGATTTGCAGTGCTGATAACGCCCCACAACCTAAAAGTATAATGGATGAAAGACATGCTGTTTATTTGAAATGAAATGATTCTCAAATACTGTAAATGTATCCCCTGGGAATGTAGGATGTAATGCCTTTGCAAAGGTAATGGCAAATTGCAAATAAGATTCTGAGATATATGGATATGATGAATAAATTACCGATATAGTCTTTTAGATATTTTGACATGTTTCAGTTTGTTGGAAGAGATCTTGGCCTGGGCCAGTTGAAGAGTCCGCACCTCCTTCTCAATACTTTTTAACTTATTTTTCAACATTAAAATTCAGCTTCAGAAGAAGTTGCTGGAGGTAAACAGAGATTTCGATGGAACTTTAACTCGTCAAAGACAGAAAACAAAGTCCGGGCAGACTCGGGGATATTAGCATTTGTATAGCCAACGCCTTCTTGTTCCTTATTGGTTGACCTAGTTGAAGGATGATTAGCACAATCCACGATTCTTTTTCGCAGACCCTCTTCCGCATATATCTACGTACATGTTACTCTTACACACACGTGTCGATTGTCATAGTCAGATTCCCTGCACTACATTGACCGACACTTGACATTGTTCGTTTTTATAGGGAGCTTTAATTTTCATCCACTTCCCCATAGTATCTTTGTACCTCAATAACTTCAGAGAATGTGAAGAATTGTTTACCTGGACCTACTAAAGGTGGCCTTTTAGTTTGACCTTGACGCTCTCAATGTGAGGTGTGTTTTTTTAACCTCGACACACACATACACAGAGAGAGACCTGTATACAGACCTGTGACCAGCTTTAGCAGCAGAGCCCACTACTATCCTCTCATGAAGATAAACACACATTCAAATAGAAACACTATTCTGACCTTGTTCACACCCTAACTCCACACTTCATTATTATACTGTATTATAGTATTTAAGTATTATACAAAATATGTATTATTCACTTTTATTTTCTAAAACGGAGCATTTCTCAAGGCAAGTTCTACTTCAACAAGTTGCACATACTGTGAGAGACGAGATACTGTTGATAGTGTCGCATCTGCTCGTCTAAATCAGGAAACCCTGAACTTCCTGTGAACACAAGCACATACAGCTGAAACGCAGAAGTCAAAAACGAAAGTCCTGGTTTCACAGAAACAAATGATCGCAAAGAGGAGTTCTGCTGTGCAAAGTAAAAGGTAAAAGTAACAAATATCTTGATATAATGTTTACTATTAAATCTGTAAGTAGAAGCTGTGTGTCAAGAAGTGTTAGGATATTATATCAGGATATTTTTAACTTGACATACTGTGCTTCTCATTCAGCCACAGCCAACATGGTTTGTCTGATACAACGGGAATCCCCATAAATCTACATTTGACTTATTTAGAACAAATGTTTTGAGTCATGGTAGAGTTGTCGACAAATGTAACATACCGTTTGTATTTTAACAACATGGTATAATGTAACATAATGTATAATGTAACATGGTATAATGTATAATGTACATGATGTACATTATACATCCAATAACAATAAAAGTCTGAGCCTCAGTTGTGTAATTAATTAGGCTTTTTATGCTTGCTTGTACAGAAAGGATTAGATGTATAAGTAAAAAATAAACAACAAACATTGTTAACAAATAACCACAGTGGTTACATAAAAAGTAAGCAAACAACCATTCTTTAATAAACTATTGATGCAATGTATGCAAATGTAATTTTTCTGTAGAATTGTAATGTTATAATATTTCAACTGAATTTAATGAGTCTTCATGTTTTATAGCATTGTTACTTCCTGTGAGCAAAAACGATGCAACTTCAATGAACTCCTAGGAACAGGGTTTAATGAAAACTAAACAATGACTCAACTACCTGAAAAGTATAGATATATAGTATAGAAATATATTCACAAAAGCCAAAAACTATTTTTATGTATGACATTTCTCAAATGATGTGACCCTATCGAGCCTGTAATCTAGAATTGTTCCTCAGAATTACCCATGGATCTCAGCGAGGAGGAGTCGGCCCCTCTGGTGATCAGAGAGCGGGGGGGCAGTCAGAGGTCCAGCTCTAGCACCAGTCCAAGTTTACAAGTGCACCTCTACTTCTTCCCAACCACAAAGAACGCAACCATAATACATATTACAGCCAGACAAATTTCTGCTGAAAATGTTTGCATCCAAGCAGGCAAAAAATGTGGTAAGATTTCACTGGATAACCATGACTTAGGGCTTCTCGTACCTAAGGGTATAGGTTCAACTGTGATATTCTATGTTACAATATATAACTTCATGCTACATGACATGACATCTCTTTCTCCAGGAATCTTACCAGTTCACCAAAGTCTTTTTGCTTTGGCATCCTCCGATCTCTCATGTTGGTATCCTCCATCGCACATGTTCAACACAGAAGAAAACCTACAAGTCCACTTTAGAGTCAGGTAGGTGTCTCATTTACCTTATACATTTAACACTAGTATGTTTAAATCATTTATGGGATGGTATTTATTTCAGATTTTTTGGAAAGTCCAGGAATGAATAACATTGTTGTTAAACTTACATACTATACCAATGGGTACATTTTAAGAACTAGTCATAATGTCATGCTATGTGGAATTTGGATGTATTCCTGGTGAGCAGGTTTTCCTTTGAAAACTGGTTTGGACAAGGACCTAGAACATCGTACCGCTTCAGTCTGACCAGAGACACAATCAGTCCAGTGCTTCACTACAGTGTCATTGACTATCTCTTTACTCAGGTAAAGTATACAACATGTATTAACTCGCTCGAAAGTCCTTTCATGGTATATTTAACTAATATTAAATAAAAAGATATACCATTAATTAATTAATCAATCAATGAGGTTGTAGGCTATGCTAAATCTTTATCACCCACATTTTTTGAAAATGCAGTTGCATGAAATGGATATATCATGAAGACTGTGCTGTCCATTTCTTTTGGGATAAAGTTGCGAAGTGACTTTATTGCTAGTGAAGCAGGAGTGTGCCCACCTCTGAGTGCCCAGGAGGAATGCCTCGGCCTGGCCGTGCTGGACTTGTGGAGAATGGCTAAGGAGCGTCATCAGAGTGTCAGAGAGCTCTGCAAAACTGTCAGGTACTTAGATTAGGATAATATTTCATTTTCCTTAAACCCGGCCTCACAGTTAAAACTTTGATAGATCCCATTTTTCTCTTTCAGAAATAATGATTATATTGATTTGTGACATATTTGTTTTAGTTCAGAGTCAATACAAGTGTTATTCTCTTCCTCTCTCAGCTACAAATCCTGCCTTCCTAAGTTACATCGACATGACATCCAGCGACGGAACCGGCTTGATCGTTTTAGAATCCGAAACACCCTCAAGCGTTTCCTGAAGAAGCTTGGTAACTGCTCCATAGATGAGAGCAGCTTGAAGCTCAAGTACCTGATCGAACTGGCCGGCATCGAGCCGTCTCTGGGAAGCGAAACCTTCCAAGTGAATTCTTCTCCCTCGCATTCGACGTCAGCTTTCTGTCTTGTGCGTGTCACTGGGGAAACTGGGATTGAAACCAGTAGAAGTTGTCACACCAAGGGTGTCCTGGTAGGAATACATTAGACTTAAGTTAGGTTTTAAATGAGGCATGGTGGTTATGCTTTTATCCCTCCCAGAAGATGACAGTGCTTCCCAGTTTCAGCACAAATATGCTTGGCCTTGCTTCATCTTGCTCTGCATAATTAGCCCTTTTTTCATTTCTTTTTAGGAATGGCAAACGTTCTGTGATTTCAAAGATATCATAGACATCAATATAAAGAGGGTTTGCCATGAGCAGGTCCCCCAAGACAGCAGGATGGTGACAATAACTCGTAAAGATGACAGATGCTTGGTAAAGGACGTATTTGATTTCCCCAATCATTATGTTTGTTTGAGATTTTGCTAATTGGATTTTATGCAAAGAATGATGTCTATTTATTATTGATTTGCACAACAGGAAGCCAACTTCCAGAGTCTCAAGGAAGCCCTTTCATTTGTGTCTCTTGTCGATGGCTACTTCAGACTGACCACAGACTCCAGCCACTACTTCTGCCAAGACATTGCTCCTCCAAGTATTCTGAAGGGGATCAAGAACCATTGCCATGGCCCAATCACGTGAGTCATTTTGATATTGCTAAATCCAAAGCCATCTTTCACACGAAGCTGTTTTACATATTTTCTTCATATCTTGTTTTATCAGATCCGAGTTTGCAGTCAACAAGTTGAAAAAGTCGGGGTTTAAAGGAAGTGCGTTTCTTCTACGGCAGAGTCCAAAAGACTATGACAACTTCTTCCTTACCGTCTGTGTGCAGGTAAAGATTTTGTGCTGAAGCAACACAATACACAAAATACATTTGATTTAGATATTCATGTCCGTGCAGTGTGCACTTTTGTATGCTTATATGACCAATACAAAGATGCTCTGATGTCCTTTAACTCGATTGGCAGCCTGTTTAAGCAATTTGAAATCACAGGATTCAGTCTGTTGCATGGAAGTTTATCTCTATGCAGATTATGCAATTATTTCTGAATAAAAACAATTATATGTGGGTAGTTTTCCACACTTAAATGTGTGCAAAAGTAATATTCATTCAGTCATTTTGCCCTCACAACATTTGCACTTTTGCTGGAAGTCTACACAAGGATTTCGTTATAACAACCTCTTTAGTGTTGATAACATTGTGTGTATATTTACATTTCTGCAGACTCCACTTGGACCTGATTATAAAGACTGCCTCATTATTAAGAATGAGCACTACACTCTTCCTGGTGTCCAGAAACTGTTTTCCAGCTTGAGGGAGCTCACCAGCTATTACCAACACAACAAGCTGCTTCTGGCTGAAGTACCTGTCAAGTTGGGCCGCTGCAGTCCACCCCGACCCAAAGGTGTGTTTTCCAACTCATTGATAATATATAACAAGACAAACAATCAATATGTATGGTTAAATATGTAGATTTGTTAAAAGTATTACCCTTTATTTAATACTATTTTTATAATTCAGATCTATGACCAAAACATAAACTCACCTCACATGCACTGCTAATACATAGCTAGGAGCATAGTGTTATTTTGAAACATGCCAGAATACTATTGCAATTGGCTTATAACTTACTAGGGTGAACAGTATTCAATATAACTCAATAACTCATGTAATAGTCATGTATCAACTTAACAACTAATTGTATTTGCTGAAATTAGATGTGTTTCTTTATGTCTGTAACCTCAATAAACATAACCATGATGTTTTCTGCTCTTTTTACAGAACTTACAAATCTGATAATCATACGCAACAACAGCTCCGTAGAAGCTCAAGGGTCTCCAACGCCTGAACGAAACAAATTCAGTCATATCCAGTTCCACATGATCAAATGTGAAGACCTTCAATGGGTGAGTGTGTATATAGGACTCCAACTTAAAGATGCCTGTTTCTAAAGTATATCTGAATATCAAGACGAGTGTCTTCTCTTCTAATATGTTGCTCCAATTATCCTTCAATCTTTAAAACTATGATGCAAATACCACTACTGTCTAACAAGAAATGTACTTTGTGTTGATTATGATGGAGGAAACTTTGATGTTTTTTTTCTGTTAGGGTGAATGCCTCGGACAGGGATCCTTCACTCGAATTTTCAAAGGCTATAAAACCGACATTCGTGATGGAGAGAAACACGTGACAGATGTTTTCCTGAAAGAGCTCGACGTTGTTCATAAAAATTGCTGGGAGGTGGGTTTCTTCAGATTAAAAAACACTGAAATGTTTTTTAAATTATTCATAGATATAGCACATTAGTTTGGATATCATACACATTATTTGTTTTCCTTCTCTCAGTCATTCTTTGAAGCTGCCAGCTTGATGAGCCAGATTTCACACAAACATCTCCTCCTGGTATATGGTGTTAGTGTTCAAGGAGTCAAAAGTAAGTCTAAACTCAAGTCCGACTTGCAATTTGCTCACACAAGCTGTGATGCCAAGTCTCCAGGAGCTCGATGACACACTCACAGGCTCACAAGCCGAAAAGAACACAAGCATCGCTTTTGCAGCTGGAAACTACACTGCAAGGTTATCCAGACGATTGCTTCATTGCTACAGTTTTACTGTCAGCTTCAAGAAACTAATGTGTATTATGTTTTCTGTGTAAACGTAGAGTAATTTACAAGTCCCTTGATGTGAAAACAACACAATTCAGCCTTCATTTTGATCTAACTTCCATATCTGCAACATTAAGAGATTGTATCTTGCACGGTTTGTTGTTGACTATCCACAGACAGACAGGCACACAGAAATATAAAAAGCTGCCTTCGTACTAAAAACCTCTTTGGTGGAAGGTTCAAAGTAGGTTCCTTCAGGTGCAAATTTTGCTATGACGACACAGCCTCTGGAAAAAAATTTCCTCACATCAGATCCTCATCTGACCCGACTCAGTCTGTTATCTGTGGGTGAGCATTTTTGACCCTGTGTCTGGTCTGAAGTACAGCTGTAGAAACAAACCTCCTTGTGCCTCACAGACATCATGGTGCAGGAGTTTGTCAAGTACGGGGCCCTGGACCTTTACTTGAAGAGAGGGGGATCTGTGTCAGTGAGCTGGAAACTTGACGTAGCCAAGCAGCTCGCATCAGCCCTCAACTTTCTGGTAAGATAAACGTTTTAATGTAGAGCATTACTGCTAGACCCATGATTGGCAATTTAAACTTTGTCAAAGTTGAACGATGCAGCTCACTATAATATGTCAACATATACTGCCTAACAGGAAGAAAAGAACATTGTTCATGGAAATATCTGCGGAAAGAATCTGCTGCTGGCCAGAGAAGGTGACCCATCACAGGGCAGCTCTCCGTTCATAAAGCTGAGTGACCCGGGCATCAGTGTGGCCATGCTGGGGAAGAATGGTAAATCTTCAGGGAAGTAGAGACACCTGATGAATGATACTGTAGTTATAGAACCATTTATATAAAAGTGAATGGACTTGCTAAGTGTTTGCTGTATACATTACACACACACACATACATACTGTAATCTCAAGGTATTAAATAAAAACAAAATGACATCCAAATATGTTTTACACATTTAAGGTTGAAACCTAGTCCATGTGCATTATTTATTTGTGTGTGTGTGTGTGTTTGTTTAGTGATCCTAGACAGGATCCCTTGGGTGGCCCCTGAAGTGCTGGAGGCCCCAGACAACCTGACTCTGGAGTGTGATAAGTGGAGCTTTGGTGCCACTGTGTGGGAAATCTTCAACAATGGGAACACACCACTGCAGGGCTGTGACCTGGATAAGGTACTACTTTTATTTTGTACTTTATATAAACTAACTGGTAGCAGTAACAGGTTGTTGTATTACTCTGCTTAAGCTGCTTATGAGTTCAAGTGACTTAAAGAGCCGGTTCAAGAAAATAACTGGTATTGAAGGTAACGAAACCTGTGAATCAGATCTTAAATGCAACCATGCATTTTACCATCGAGCCTATGGGGATAGTACAGTGAATGATACGAGCCACTGATGTTTTCTGCAGAAGCGACAGTTTTACGAGAGCTTCCAGCAGCTGCCTCCCTCCCAGTGGACGGAGCTGGCCGATCTGGTCAGTCAGTGCATGGACTACCAGGCCGCGTTCAGACCCTCCTGTCGCAGCATCATCCGTCAACTCAACAGTCTGATCACTTCAGGTAATTGTGTATCAATACTTTGCTCATAATGAATACAACCAGTATAAACCACATATCTTATCAAAGGGTTTAGTGTGTTTCAATTCAATAACAAAATGTATCTGTGATCATTCACAAAATGTGTAGTGGTTTTGGAATCAGGTGAATTGAATACATCAGGAAACCAAAAGTCAGTACTTGTGTTTTGTGTTTCATGGCAGACTATGTGATACTGCACGCCACTGAGCCCGTGGCACAGAGACCTGTGTGGAGAGCCCTCACCCCTGATCAAGGCGAACAGACTTTGTTTGAGGAGAGACATCTACGATACATCTCCCCTCTGGGGAAAGTAAGTCTGCAGTGCCACAATAGGACTACAATATTTAGAATTTTGGACAATCGGTGCACTTTAATGATCATGATCTTGTGTTTTGAGAAAATCTATTGAATTTTGTCAAGATACTGTGCTAGTATTGTCTGTATGCCCAGGATGTTAAGACAACTTAAAATACACAACCTTTTTTATATTTTTAATCAACCCTTGTCGTTTTAGACTTCCTCAGTGGTGCACAAGACCTTGTGTTTGATGGACTAACAGGTGTAAACAGGCTGTTGTGAGGGCATGGTGGTGAGGTAATTTAAAAGTGTCTGAACGAGTCAAAACCTTTCCAGGGAAACTTTGGCAGTGTTGAACTTTGCCGTTATGACCCGCTGGGGGATAACACTGGTGAGATGGTCGCTGTAAAGAAGCTGCAGCCCAACAAGCTGTCGACCCTTGAGGACTTCAAGAAGGAGGTCAAAACCCTCAGCGTTTTGGACTATGAGTACATCGTCAAATACAAAGGAGTCTGTTATAGCACAGGTAATAAAACAATTATTGCAAACATAGCACACGATGTTCTAAAATGTGGTCATCAACTTCAGTAAAAGAACACATTTGTAAGACTGCTTATTTAAATGTATAATTGATTAATAATATATTCTATTTGGAAAGAGTTTGTTTTTGTAATCACTGTTTAATAGATGTCTTTGCTCCCTTAAGTGAGAAGTACACACAAGGAAATACCATTGTGGCTTTAACTAAATGTCTTAAAAACAGTTATTTGCCAGACTTGGTGTCCTTTTTTGTTATACTATACTATACTATAATTATTATATGCATCTTCTGCATAATCCAGGATTTACATTTTACTTCACATTTTAAATCACAGTGTTAGATCATGGTGCCGAGGGACTTATACAGATACAAGAGATACAATTAGAAGTGTTATTTTTCAGGGTTTGTAATTGATTGGGTTGAATAAATTCAATGTTTGTTTGTTCACAGGTCGCCTCAGTATGAGTTTGGTGATGGAGTACCTGCCCTACGGCAGCCTTATTAACTACTTGGATAGTAACCGACTTTGCGTCAACACATGGCGTTTGCTGCTTTTTGCTTCTCAGATCTGTAAGGTAAGAGTCAGATGTATGAACTCAACTCATGCAAACAGTTAGAATTACAACATTTGAGAAGGTTCTGTTTGAATTGATAGTGATTGAATTATTGCCTGACAAAATCTTGCCACTTTTACATGGATCTTTTGAATACTAAGACCTGAGGTCTTTTCAAAACAACCCTGTCTCCTAAAAATTACGTTCCCACAGAACTAAACTGCATTCTCAATTACGTTTAGCTTGAAACGTATTTTCTCCCACGTTACGTTCGTTATGAACGTATCTCAAATACGTTTATTTTCTACATATCTTTGCCATTTATTGTCTTGCTTATAATAATGATAATAGTCATTTATAAATATCATTTTAAAGCACACCTTTGAAATCGAGAATCGGGCTTGATATATGGTTACATTAAAATCAGTAGGCGAGGCTGTAATTTCGCCAGCTGTTACTCTCATGAGCGAGGCAGAAAATAATAGTTTTAACATGACAAAAAGCTGCTGTGTTGTTTATTGCACCTCAAACATTAAAACAAATCCAGAGTTACGTGTTTCTGTACTTCCTCTAAGAAGAAAGGACAGTAACAGAAGATATCTGTGGCTTCAGGCTTGATCGCCGTTCAAATGACAGCGTTGGTTTCCCAAAAGGTGGGCGGGGCTGTAAAGTGACGTAGATTTTACTCTTCTCTATTATTCAAAACCATTCTATTTATTCTAACGTAAATTACATGCCAGTGTTTTATCTTTTTATTTATTTGTTTTTGTTTTAAATCGTATAATGTCGGACTGTTTTTCCGTCTGTGAGGAAAAGAAATGGGGCTTAGAGCCTCAAAATACTGAAATCTGTATTTTTTAAAATATTTTCCTTCTAATTTGTTATTCTTTTCTAAATAACACACTGTTATTTACTCAACAATAACACACAATTATCCTTGTTTTTATTTATTCATTTAATTCTATAATCTTGGGCTTTTTAGCCGTAAATAAAGTCACCGGAAACAGACGAGACATTTCGAGCGATACACACCACAAACCCACCAAACTGATTACCCAAGATCCTCAGCTTGAAGCTTGTTGATTGGATGTTTTAGCCGCAATGCACGCTGGGATATGGTGTTAATAAGATATGATATCCGACAACGAAAAATAAAATAATACCTCATTCAGAGTGTGCTTGCTTTTCTCTTTGGAAGTCATCACATAACGACATTGTAATACACGGTTAGGCTGCATTACATGTTACATATCTGCCGTAGTTCTTTATTTATAGAGCCCTGATGAGAAGACTTCTGGACAAACAGGAGAACTGCTGCCAAAACTGAATACTTGACGTGGATCATAAATATATCAACAATTAAACAACATCTTTATATTTGATCCAATTGGTATATTGGTTATATTTACACCATAATGGTGCACAGCTGATAGAAAAGGACTTGTAGTTTTTAAAGATATTACTGATTTTCTTTGAATATCAGAATGTAAATACTGAGTTGAGAGAATAGTCAGGGGATTTGGGTGATGGGAGACACATCTATGGAATCACAATTTCAATAGCTTACCATTAAATGGCGGATATGCCTTTCTGTCTGTGATGTTTTACAAATCAGATATTAATGTGTAGAAGTAAAACAAGAGAAATAGTATAGCAATATCCTGTAAAATTATGTAAAAACATGAATAAAACTACACATCTTCAGATGTTATACATACATAAGTGTCTACACTAATAATACAAAGTTATTATTAGTATGCTGTGTGTACCTTGTGTGCACCGCCTAGTGGTTAAACCATGTTATTGAATTATTTGTGTTGAATAATGTTATTTGATTAAAACAATATTAAGAGTACATACTTTCATAGGGGGGAAAGTAGAAGGTCAATGATAGAAATATAGAATATAAAAAGTCAAGAAGATACTAAGTGATCTCTACAATAAAACAGTTTAGTTTAGTTTATTTATTTTTTTCGAGCGTGTAAAACCAAAGAAAATACAAATGAAACAAAAGATGATACAGACATGATACAGTACTATACAAATGAATGCAATAACTAAACGAAATATTTAAATAATAATTGAATAATCTGTACTATCATTGTCTGATAAACAATAAACAACAAAACTTTAGCTAATTACGTTTAATAATAATAATTAATTTAAGTTTACACTTATTTAATCCGACCCCTTCTCCCTTTTGTTTTTTTACATGTTAATATACGTTAACATACAATATAAATGAATACCTTAACCTTGAATAATTCATATAATCATTCATATAATATATACAAGCAAGTTAAGAGAATTGTCTCTATATATTCATAAATATATATATATACACATATGTATACACAAATTCATAAACATAAGTTCATAAATTGAATACAAAACAAGAACATAACAGTTATGGTTTAGCAGTTTCCTCCCTGTACCTTGTGAGAATTGTATCTTTATACCTCTTTTTAAATAGTTTGATGTTTGGACATCCCTTTAGCTCCTTTAGTGCCGGATGTACACGGATATTAATAGGAGGATGTGCAAAACAGAAAAACGAATTAACCTTTATTAACACATTAAAGAATACTTTAGGTTAAGGTATTCTTTTAAACAAGAAAAAAGCTTTGGGGGTATCTATCTACAGATGAATATTAAGCCTGACAAAGTACTTAACGTCTAAAATATTGCTTTCCTGCGATGTTAAAGCACTTATTTTAACTGATATTATACACATTAATTATACTCTTATGTATGTAGTAGATAGTATAAGAAATGTGCAGAATATGACAGTTTAATGGTGGAGGTACACATATATTGATAGATGTCTTGTAATGCGCTGTTGAGGAACCTGCGACCCAAGTTGTGTATAAGATCAATACACCTTAGAAAATCTTGAAATCTTGAAATCTTGAAAGGGATGTGCAAAATAGCCATTATACAGTTTTAATTAACTATTAGTAGAGAATAACGAGTAATGAATATACTTTATAAAGATCTGCAGATAAATGTTTAGTCTTCTCAAGCACCAACTAATATCTCTCCTGATTGTTGGCACTTGACAATCACCTTCCCTGAATTTTACTCAGGTGTAACTAAAGTCTGCTTTAAGGGTTGTTTATATTTTACATCATTAATCAGAATCTGCAAAGTAACTAAAATAAATGTAGTGAAGTAAAAATACCAGGTTAACCTCTGAATTGTAGTGGAGTAGAATTACAAAGTAACAATGAGCTGTCATGTGGGTATATATTAATGCTGCCCATTATGGATACAAGCGATTTTCACCCATTTAGTAATTACATGTTTTAAATGTGTACACAGCAATGTGTTTCCTATCGCCTAAACCTCCAGGGCGTACACAGTTTAATACTGTCAACTTCTACATTTGGGGAAAACGTCTTTTAAAACTACAATTCCCAGTAGAGACGTGCCATAGAGAACATGTTGCAATAGCCAGCATGTGTAGTTCTGGTGGGGCGTTCGAGTCCAGTTTTGAATAGTCTGCCGTGGTTTCGTTCCATTTCAAAGAGCTTGACGCTCGGCGTAACCTTGGCGCAACATCACGGGGTTTGTCAACGGGACTGTAGTCCCAAACGATAGCTTGGGAGTATGGGTAGTGTAGTGTCTTCGGCCATCCTACATCTCGAAATGTCCCGTCTGTTTCTGGTGACTTTATTTACGGCTAAAAAGCATGCTAAAAAGCCCAAGATTATAGAATTAAACGAATAAATAAAAACAAGGATAATGGTGTGTTATTGTTGAGTAAATAACAGTGTGTTATTTAGAAAAGAATAACAAATTAGAAGGAAGAGATTTTAAAAAAATACAGATTTCAGTATTTTGAGGCTCTCAACCCCATTTATTTTCCTCAAAGACGACAAAAAAAGTCCGACATTATACGATTTAAAATAAAAACAAATAAATAAAAAGATAAAACACTGGCATGTAATTTACGTTAGAATAAATAGAATGGTTTTGAATAATAGATGAGAGTAAAATCTACTTCACTTTAGAGCCCCGCCCACTTTTGGGGAAACCAACGCTGTCATTTGAACAGCGATCAATCCTGAAGCCACAGAGCTCTTCTGTTATTGTCCTTTCTTCTCAGAGGAAGTACAGAAACACGTAACTCTGGATTTGTTTTAATGTTTGAGGTGCAATAAACGACACAGCAGCTTTTTGTCATGTTAAAACTATTATGTTCTGCATCGCTCATGAGAGTAACAGCTGGCGAAATTACAGCCTCGCCTACTGATTTTAATTTAACCATATATCGAGCCCGATTGTCGATTTCAAAGGTGTGCTAAATGATATTTATAAATGACTATTATCATTATTATAAGCAAGACAATAAATGGCAAAGATATGTAGAAAATAAACGTATTTAAGATACGTTCATAAGGAATGTAACGTGGGAGAAAATATGTTTCTAGAAGATATGTAGAAAATAAACGTATTTGAGATACGTTCATAACGAACGTAACGTGGGAGTAAATACGTTTTTAGCTAAACGTAATTGAGAATGCAGTTTAGCTCTGTGGGAATGTAATTTTTAGGAGACAGGGTTGTTTCAAAAACAAGTATACGCTTTAATATTACAAAAAAATGTAGGTATCTTTTTTTTCTCCACAAATCAACTACATTTTCACAAGCTATAAGCTAGTACCAAATGATGATTGCACAGCATAAAACAAATTAGACATGGACAAAATATATTTCATTTTTTTCTGTTTTGTCATTTTCTCATTTCCAGGGGATGGAGCACCTGCAGACCTTGCGCTATGTGCACAGAGACCTCGCAGCCAGAAATATCCTAGTGGCCAGTGAGTCGCTGGTGAAAATAGCTGATTTTGGGCTGACCAAGGTTGTTCCTTTTGACAAGGAATATTACAGAGTATCGCAACCCGGAGATAGCCCCATTTTCTGGTAGCTATCCTTATTATTAAACATTCAAATGCTCTTTTATCTGAAGTGTAATTGCATTAATATGTAACTATTTGCAGTTTGTGGACCCAAAATGTCCCTAGCATTGAATGATAAATGATATACCAATGAAAAATGTTGTGAAGGGTTGTGTCGAGGCCTAATGTTCATTCAAATCAGATACGGAGATAGCTGTTTCCAGGCTTTGCACTAAGCTAACATATCAGCTGCCAACTTTAGCCTTATATTCAACCATATACTGCTCTTCTAATGCAGGTACGCCCCAGAGTCCATCAATGAGTCCAGATTCTCCCACAAGTCAGATGTCTGGAGTTTTGGAGTCGTTCTTCACGAGCTCTTCAGCTACTGCGACATCAACTCCAACCCAAAAAGAGTAAGAAGCTTACTTGTCTTTATGTATTCAAAATCTTTCAATATTTTCCCCTTTTTAAAACAATCTTTCCTTAATTTGACTGTTTTAGCTATGTATGCGGGAGATTGGAAACAATGTGCAGAGTCAGTCCATTTCAATGTATCTGGCAAATATTCTAAAGAATAACTGGAGGATGCCAGCTCCTCCAAACTGCCCAGCCAAGGTATGTTCACTCGTGGTTCAATAGTTGAAATGCAGTAGTCCTTGTGTAGGACTAGTATTAAAAAGGTATTTTATTTGTCACTTTTTCTACCTAGCTCTAACAAATATATTGCAATGTTAAGGTAATTACAATGTAAATCATCTTTGGGGTAATTATGTGGCCTCTGTTTTATACAATGCAAGTGTTGCTCAAAATGAAAAAAACATTATGCAAATATTTATCTTAATTCTGGAAGAAAATTACAAGAGTCTTTGCTGTGGATGAAATGTGTTGTAAACATGTTGCCCCATCTTGTTGGACTAGTCACTACAACTCTCATACAAAACCATTTAAATAACAGTTATTCGCTTTGTTGAATATTATATTTTTGTCATTTATGACACCAGGTGTACAGTTTGATGAGGCAGTGCTGGGCGTACGACTTTGAGGAGCGACCTTGTTTCTCCAGCCTGGGAAACCAAATTGAAGCCATCATGCAGGACGAGAGAGAGAACCCTAAAGGCTGACAATCCCTTAAATCCCTTTTAGATTAGCTTGAAAATGCATTGTCACAAAGCTAAAACTGCTATAGACATTTGGTAATATAGAATATGAGGTATCGCTGTAGATTAAACTACCCAGCAGTATATAAAGGAGTTAAAAATAGCACAATCTTACATATTCAGATACACATTAATGCAGCAGTAACATTAATATAGAAACATCATATACAAGAGACAGAGACCATCTGACTGCACAAGGACTCATTGTACTTTTGATACCTTCTATGTACATTTAGCTGATAATACGGTCATACTTTAACACAGGTAAGGTTTTGAATGCAGTACCAATACCCAGTTTGGCAATAGTATTTTTACTTTAGTAAAGTATTAGAATACATATTCCACAAAAGGTGTATTCTCACGGCCATTTTCACATAAGATCACGTTCATTGTAGTTTTTAGTTGTCCATGTTTTCTTGTTAAACAGTATGATGTATAAACAAACGATACAAAAAAAGTTGAATGTTCATAACGCATTGTTGGCAGAAAAAATCTTTCTTTTATAAAGATATATTTAGAAAAAATATTGTGGCCATTTTATATTTTTCTTAATTCATTTATACTGTGGTAATTGTTGTACTTTTCAGTGGCTTAATTTCATGTACTACTCATGTAGTCTTTTTAAATCCCTCACGTGTTTGAAATAAAGCAATTTTGTGGAAACAGCTTTTGTAAATGTTTATTGATTGACATTTTGTAAAATTAGCTTATTTAATATAAATGTATTTATATGAATAATTGAATACATTTAGAGTATACCTTAAAATAGGTTAGACTGTGTCTTCAAAAGAGCAGAGCAATGATAATAAAAAGTCGATACTTTAGATTAACCTGACTGAACTGACACTCCAACGATCACACAAATCAGTATAATATAATGTTTACACAAGTCAAGGAATCATATTCTCAAGGTCCACATTTTAAATTCAGATCAGATAGTTTATGCCACATGAAATAAATTCTAGCCGATAAGAATCTGTGTATCAGTAAGAGGTCTCTATAATAACAAGGATCATATAGATCTACGCTCTGTACTCTACTCTAGCGCAGTCCAAAAGTCCTAAAGCCCATATGAGAAGCAGGACTTAGTCCTGCTTTGGCCAGACACATCCCCATGTAAACATCGTCAATGGGAAGAATGGTAATAGACCGAGACATCGTGTATATAACCATAGCTGTATAACCAGACAGGAGGAAGCCCCCACCACCACAGTAAGAGGGATATGACTCTGACTCCTGCACCTGTACTGGGATATAGTATTTGTTTTCTTTCTCCCGCACAGGCCCATTGCCCGCGATCAGATGTCCAGCAAAGAGGTGTTTGCTTCCATCGTTGTCCTTTAGGCCTTGGAGATACTCGACCATGTTGTTTGTGTGGGCAAAGACGTCATCGTCACCATTCAGAAGGAAGCGAGTGTTTGGACAGTTTCGTTCCATCCATTCCAGGAAGAGGATCTGCTTCAAGGTGAGGTTGAAAAATGAATCATGAAAGTCCCATTGGATGATGTCATTGTACTCACGTTGCTCCATTTCGAGAATTGTGTTAAATCTCTCTTTCTCAAAACCAGTATCTGTGGTCCCTAAGATGAAGACCCTCCGGATCCACACATCATTGTGTAGCCTCTCTTTAGCCCAGGTTTTACGCAGCACCTCTCGACGGTCGTAGTTGCCAGGGGAACTTTTAATGACCAGCAGAAGGAAGACTTCTGCAGATTTATCAGCTCCTCCACATTTGTAAGGAAGGTCCAGTAGCATGGGGAAATGGCGACAGTGTCGATGATAGAGAAAGTCTTGGATGTGCTGAGGAAGAGTTTTGAAGCCTGTGATGTTGGCGGCAGACATATTTTGTTGACATTCTTGCCAGGAATATACATAGGTGGTTTTTTGTATCATGGTTGACTTCTTCTGACTGTAGTCCATTCTGACTTTAACTTGTAAGTGGTTGGATGTATGGTGAGTCAAAACACCTTTCCAGACATTGAAAATCAACAAACCAAAAGCTCCACATATAAGAAGAGCTGTTGTCCTATTTTCTCTCATTGTTCACTCTGCAAAACAAAACACTTTTTATATTAACAAGTCTCACATCAGTATGAACATTATAATACATTTGAGCAATAAGTCTATACCTATTGTATAGTAACAATAGGCTGATAATATTCAGAGTAATAAGTAATAATAAAACGTTAATCTAAGCAGTGGTGGCCTAAAGATTTGAGAAGCGAGCTTGTGCTGAGAAGCTCATCATCTCAATATACTGGACTTTATATAGTCTAAAAGTGAATGGCAGCCTACACCCTACAGATGAGATTCCATATCTATGGTTTTATACTTTCATAATGTGATTTTATGAGAGCTCTTAGTAAATAAATAGCCAAATGAAGACTGCAGTATTCAGTATGTAGGGAACAGATTGCAAGAGCAAGTTAATCAGTAACTAACGTTTAAGTTCCTTAAATGCTTGTAACACTAGAGTCAACTGAGAGGTAACAGTTGATCATGAGATCAGCAGTGTTTAACTGAAATAATAAACAGGCAAGAAACTCTGAAAATCCTTCAAAGAACAACCATATTTCTTTTCTTTCCATGCAGCATAAGTCAAGAGGACTGATCCCAGTCTGTCATTTTTAAGAGAAATAGCAACCCTGTATATCTCAAAAATAATTCTCCGACACATACTGACTACTTTTTTAACTCATTATAATTCACCATTACTTATATCGTAAAGGGAGATTTTCAAGATTCAAAGTCGAGGAAAGGCTCATATATTCTATCATTCATTTTAATAGTTCTTATTAAACAAAGCAACATTTAGATGATTACTATAAAGTAAAGTTGTACAAACCTTAAATGTGTTGAGCTGTGTTTGGATTTGACGCTTTCGCTGGTGCTTTTTATCACAAATTAATCCACTCTTCTATTTCCCTCGACAAGTAGAGCATGCTGGTATGAAGGGTTGCTTTGCTGCCGCTCCCTTAAATGCACCAATGAATATGTTGATAGCAGTGATAACAGGGTTGGCTGTGTGATACATGAAGACGTTTATTGTTAAGGCCGCCCTAGAGCATATTGGACTTTGTGTTAGAATGTTTTTGGATTGTTTTAAATGCGGGTTTATGTTATTCTCTTTATTCTACTTCTATTGTAAAGAGAATCTTATTATTCATTATATTTTCTTAAAAAAGTCGTTTATTTTGTAGTTTTTAAGATGCATAGATGATGCAAAAAAGTTGAATATGTATGTCCAACAAAACATTAAAAGAAAAAAAGAAGGTGCATATAGACAAACTCTATTTGCTTGACAAAATGCTATAACGCCTGTGTTTGAATAGACATCAGTGTTGAAAAAGAATATTAATGTTTGACCTTTGGCCTTTTATAACCCTGCTACACTAGCAGACCTATAAAAGCAGGGTTATAAGAGGTCCAATATCCAAGATCAAAAATAACATTGACTGCAGAGCTGCTTATCTTTGTTGAGTTAACCAGTGCTTATGTTGACAGGATACTCTCCTACAAAGCTTCTGGTCACTTGCCAAGATAAAAAAAACCTATCCTGAACTGATGAGAAACATTTGTTGATATGAATATATCGAAAACAAATTCAGGAAAATAATGGAAATAAATAAAAGAGAATACCAAGTAATTTGATACTCAAACAACATTCAAGGTCCCATCATATGCTTTTCTGGATATTACCCGTCCCCTTGTGTGTTCTGTAGCTTTTTATGCATGTAAACGGTCTGCAAAGTCACAAACCCTCAAAGTACAACCTGTAGTGAGTAAAACTCTAACACAGAAAATACCTGTCTATGCTGCCCCAGAACGCCTCGTTGGAGATTTTTCTTTTTCCATTTTTTTCTTCCTGGTCAAACTGACGTAACGCTAGACCAAATGGACCAATCCGCGGAGCTCCGCACGCACACACACACACACACACACACACACACACACACACACACACACACACACACACACACACACACACACACACACACACACACACACACACACACACACACACACACACACACACACACACACACACACACACACACGCACACACACACACACACACACGCACACACACACACACACACACACACACACACACACACACATACACACACACACACACACACACACACACACACACACACTCAGCCTTATCCTTTCTCAGTCGCGGAGCTCCGCACATACACACACACTCACTCAGGCTTATCTTTTCCCTGTTTTGGAACATTGAACAATGTAAATCTATTCCAGTAGACCTCAACAATGGAATCATGATCAGTAGAAATGGCCATGACATGGGACCTTTAAAGAAATGTCTTAAAACTGTCCAGTGTTTCCCCTATATACAAATAGCGGCGGCGCAGTGCCGCTGTTGAAATATGCGCGCCGCTGCTAGGGCGCCAGCCAGGTACCAATAAAAAAATATATATATGTTTTTTTAATTAAAATAATAAGTGGTGACCCTTTTTAATTTATTATCGTTTTTTATATGGATTTGTAGTATTTGTGTTACTGTATGTTCAATTTATTTAGCTAAATCTTGAGACATTGCCACTGTATTTAGGCAGGGCCGGTTTTTTGGCATCGGCGGTCACCTTGGGCGCCAGATCTGGGGGGGCTGCGCTGTTAGCTCTGGGAGTGGAAAACATATTTTTGACCGTTGGTGCTCATCCTAACTTTCGGCCTTGATGTAACAACATTCATAATTAAGTAAATGTAACACCCTTTTCACCCCGGTTACACTTTTCATTTGCCCTGTACGATGGGCACTGTAAGTGATGAAAGTGGGGGATGTTGGCTTATCTGGCGCCTGCTGCTCACAGCCAAAGTGCGTGCATGGGAGCGAGAGAGCGAGCGAGGGAGAGAGAAGGGCGCACCGGTACCGGCGCTGTTGTTATTACTAGCATCTGGTGCTAGCTGCGCTAACAGATATAAGAAGGAGATATTTCTACAACAAGGGTGGAGGAGAGCTCTCTCCTGTCAGACTGAGAGTCTCAGTGAGGTAAAGGACTCTCAGTGTTTAGATAGCTCACTTTAGTCTGAGTTATCTCAGTGGGTCTCAAACGTTTTGACCACAAATTATGTAAACACATATTTCCAAGGCACTCCTTGGGATAAATAAAAACAGGTTTGAAATCATTCCAATGTATACTATAGGACAGTAACCAAAAAGATATTTTAAAACTGGAGAGATTAAAGAATATGCATAAATAAATAAACACATGTTAACTGGTCAAATAAGATATACATAAACAACAAAAAATAAAAAAAGTTACATTTATTTGTTATTGGCTGTAGGTTATTGGTTATGTTCACATACTTATTTGATTATTAAAATGTAAACCGATCTTTTTTATATGGGTGTTTTAGAGTTGTACCCCCTACGTCAGGACTCTGCTCAAAGTGCACCAGATTGAAACATTTTACTTTAAAATGTTCAAACAAATCTTCCCGGGGGAGCATACCCCCGGACCCCCCTAGAGGATGTGACATCCACCCGTCAATTCAAACATGTTCATACAATATGGAATACATTTGAAGCCATTTTGATGTATACCTATGTCAATAAGTTTCTGTTTTTGTAGTGTATGTCTTTTGTAGAGATTTTTCATTTATTCTTTATATATAAAATCTCACCTAAAATCTCGCCTAGGGCAGCAAATTGGCTAGAACCGACCCTGGTACTAGGCCTCAAGAGCCTTTCTTGTGCTGGCAGACACATAGAAACATATTGGCGGGGCGCACTTCGCACGCGCACACACTAAAAAATGCCACATGCTCCACGCTCACATTTAGCTGGGCCCTCGTGCCTTAGCACCGCTGCTATGACTCCATCATAGGGGAAACACTGCTGTACTATCATGCAAAATTCACTTTCTGATGTCTTTTATACATAAATATGTGTCCCCGGTGTGTCAGGGAACTCAAAAAGTGTCAGAAAATAAAACCCTCTCTCTTTTCCTCCGTAGGCCTACCCACATCTCTAAAAACGGGGGTACAACGGAGCTAAACCAGATTTTAGCCGAGAGCGGCGGAAAATATGTCTCAAAATTCCGTGTGTGTAAAAAGACGATCCAAAAGCAGAAATGTGAGATCCATGAGCAGAGATTTGAGATCTGCAAGCGCATTTTTGGTCGACAAATATAAAATGGATTCACAAATGCCTGATCGAAAGTTGTAAATGTTAAAGAGATATTCACAGATCTTTTTTTTATTTGTAAAAATATTTAGCGTATTTGCAGATCCGTTTTAGACTTGCACATTTATTTGTGAGTTTGCAAATCTTTTAAAAGTATTTGTGGATGGTGTTTTACATTTACAAATCACATATTTACACACAAATTATTTTTATGTTCACACAAATAATTATGAGACATATCTATGCCCATAGAAAGCCTTCAGCTCAAATGCAGAGCAGCATGGTAGCTCAACCCAGTCTCATAGAAAAACGTGTAATAACTACATTGGTCCACAACGTAGGACGTAGTATTTCTACAAAAACGCCTCTGAAATTGTAGGATCCCTACGTTTTTTCACCATTCATTCCCATGGCTGGCATCTATGTCACGTGATCTTCACATTTCTCCCTGCAGAAAAAAAAAACATGGCCGACATTCGGTGGAAAATGCCTATTGTAAGGTTAGTTTGGCAATTAAAATGCCTTTTGATGTCATTTGATGCGAGAAATATGAGTTGTTATTTCAGATTATGTGTGCAGTGGATGTACATGATCTTTAGTTTGCTAGTTATTACGAAGATTACTTCAGGAAATTGTGTCTATTCAACGTTTTCATTGTTACCAAGGTGGTTGCTAGGGACGCTGCTATCGATATTATTACTGTTATGTTGTGTAAAATGGTGTTATCTTTATTGCTACCCCCTTCCTCGTCAATGTATAGTATTGGTCCACAGTGCAAACGTATTGTTTTAACAAAATCCGCATCTAAAATTGTGGCATAGTGTGGTGTCGAGAGATGGGAGTCGAATGCGGGGTATCAAAGGTACAAGCTAGAATTTTATTTAGCATCTCAAAACACATGTAAACAGCTTCATGCCCGGGAAGCGAAGACCGGCGGAGAAAGGAAGTCCGGCTCACTAAAATGTCCATGCAGAACAATACCCTATCCCATAGATCCGTGGGTGAATAATGTCAATCACCACAATAGATCTACGTTATTTTCCCCTGTGCAATTCTCCATTTACTCAACAATAACACATAATTATCCTTGTGTTTATTTATTTGTTTGATTAATAAACACAAGTTGGAGTCCGTCAGGACCGAGGGTCCGTCGGAGCAGCTAATTTGCTTTACAGAATATTATTATTATTATCTTATTATACATCCATGGACAAACCCTGTGATAGTCCTCAAGCTCTGTAATTGGAGAGTGTGCAGAGCGTCGAACAGCACTTGAAATGGGATGGAACCACGGCAGACTGTCCAAAACTGGATTTGAACGGGTCCACCGCGTCCCCGTCCCCCCCACCCCGTCCCCAGAACTACACATGCTGGCTATTGTGTTTCGCAACATGTTCTCTATCTATGGCACGTCTCTACTGGGAGTTGTAGTTTTAAAAGACGTTTTCGTATTTCCCATAATAAGAAGTTGCCAGTATTAAACTGTGTACATCCCTGGAGGTTTAGAGGATAGGAAACACTCAAATTTAAAACATATAATTAATAAATGGGTGAAAATTGCTTGTGCCCATAATGGGCAGCATTAATATATACCCACACGACAGCTAAGGTCAGAAGAGCTTTATTTAACAGCTGGTCTTATGTCTGTGACCCCTCCTGTTGTTAATTGATAAGCCTGAAACATGTACTTGTCAAGGTTCAGAGGCACATTTTGCAAATATGGCAGGAGCCATCAATCCTCTTAGGATAAGATATACTTTATTGATCCCAAGTTGGAAACATTTGCGTTACATCAGCATGTGTATAGTTGTAAATATGCAGTGGTGTTTATTTGTAAATCATTTAGTATAATCACACAAATTCTGTGTTTTATATTTAATAATTATGTGTTCTTTATGTATTGATTGTTCAATACCTGACAAGGCCCAAAACTTGGGTCACAGGTTCCTCAACAGTGCATCACAAGACATCTTTCAATATTTGTGTACCTCCACCATTAAATTGTCATATTCTGCACATTTCTTATACTATCTACATACATCTTATAAGAGTATAATTATGTATAATATCAGTTAAAATAAGTGCTTCAACATAGTTAACATTGCTGGAGGTATACACAAAGTTTTACATTCATTGCATAACTACACCGTTTGTGAATATGATATGTCAATAAACCTTAGAAAATCTTGAAAGGGATGTGCAAAATAGTCATTATATACAGTCTTTAATTAACTATTAGTAGAGAATAACGAGTAATGAACATACTTTATAGGGATTCTATTAATATCTAATAATAAAAATGCTTTAACCACTAGGTGTCCCTTTATATCAGCTGTGCACCTTTATGGTGTAAATACAGCCTATCTACCAATTGGATCAAATATAAAAGTCAGTCGAATTAGTGTTGATACTGCAAGGAGACGTATTGTGTGAAAAGAAATGTAAGATGTTGTTTAATTGTTGATATATTTATGATCCACGTCACGTTTCCAGTGTTGGCGGCAGTTCCTCATGTTTGTCTAGAAGTCTTCTCATCAGGGCTCTATAAATAGAGAACTACAGCAGATATGTAACATTTAATGCAGCCGAACCGTGTATTACAATGCCGTTATGTGATGACTTTCAAAGAGAAAAGCAAGCAAACTCGGAATAATGTGTTTTCGGTCTGTTTCCGGTATTTGTTAATGACGATGTGATGTGAGATGTGAGACTGGAATTGCACAGGCGAAAATAACGTTTCTATGCCACCATTTTAGATGCGGGTTTTGTTAAACTAATACGTTTGCGCTGTGGACCAACACTATACTTTGACGGGGAATGGGGTAGCAATAAAGATAACACCATTAAACAGTTACACAACATAACAGAAATAATATCGATAGCAGCGTCCCTAGCAACCACCTGGTAACAATGAAAACGTTGTATAGACACAATTTCCTGAAGTAATCTTCGTAATAACTAGCAAACTAAAGATCATGTACATCCACTGCACACATAATCTGAAATAACAACTCATATTTCTCGCATCAAATGACATCAAAACGCATTTTAATGGCCAAAGTAACTTTAAATAGGCATTTTACACCGAGAATAAAACGAAGTTCGGCCATGTTTTTTTTTTTTTTGCAGGGAGAAATGTGAAGATCACGTGACATAGACGCCAGCCATTGGAATGAATGGTGAAAAAAAACGTAGGGATCTTATAATTTCAGAGGCGTTTTTGTAGAAATACTACGTCCTACGTTGTGGACCAACGTAGTTATTACACGTTTTTTTGTGAGACTGGGTTGGGTAGCTTGCAGCTGAATCCAGAACAGACCGTTTTGTATCTAATCAAATGTCAAGTTTGCAGTCAGACGCCCAGCAGAGATTTAACACGCTATGCACACCAAATAGTAAAACAACAGTGATGCGTGGGGATATTTATTTACTTTGTTTGAAGGGTTGATTGTCGCAGGTTGATGATGATGATCCAATCAGATCTAGGGTAACACAACTTGAAACTAATAAAGAGCTTAATACAACTGTTCTGGCGTCTGTCACATATGCATACAATGACCCTTTCTCATTTCTCTAACTCCCCTCCTCGACTCCTATCCTCGAGACTTAGTCCCGCCCACAGAAGATGCGAACGGAGGAGTCGAGGAGAGAGGAGGGGAAGCAGCAGGCGGTTAGAGAAATGAGAACTTCTCTCCTCTGAGCTGTCATTTTAAAGAGACGTCCATTAATGATGACAGGAGGCACAGCAGCCCTCTGTCTGATGGACAGATGTGTTCATGACGACTTATATATGTACTTTTAATTCATTCACAGTGCGGTATAATGAGACAATAACAGGCTACAGATGCGGACACACACATAAACACACACACATATAAATATATACCATTTCAGAATCAAACAGAGCACTCTCATAATAATGTAACACTATCAGAGACTGGATATATACCCCCCCCCCCCCCCCCCCTCTCTGGTCGCTACAATGAGGGAAATAAATTACGGGCCAAAAGTTTTATTTACAAGTATTAAAAGTAAGCAGAGGACACCAAACCAACTGAGGCCTGTCTGTCCGCTGCATCTACGCACTGTACAACACACACACCTACACACTGTACAACACACACACCTACACACTGTAGCCTACCACACGCACCTACAGCTCCTAAAGCATATCAGGCTACAGCCGTTGTGTATTTTATTATGTGAAGCACTAAATGGTTTTAGAAAATATATTTAGTAGATAACTACTAAACTACAGCAAATAAAGAGAGTAATGTAGGCCTGTTATACTGAGTGATATATATTTTACACACTGCTCTGCTCGCACGGACCTCACAGCTGTTCTCTCTGTAAACATCGTCTTGCGATGAGAGCAGTTAATAAAATAATATCCAGGGGATGCATGCAGAGCTGTCATTGGCTGAGATAAGTCCGGCCATGCGTCATGACGCTTTGAAACATCTCTGAAGAAACGCACTCCTCAATGTCAGTCTTGGTACTTTAATGACAAAGTATTACATACATGCATGTCATGACCAATACACATATATTCAAGGGTGTGGCCGGCGTATAGGCACGGAGGAAGTTGCGCAGTGTCAAACGTCCCGAACCGTCAACCCTGATCCGATACTGGTCGTGGCCCGGCGACTCCACCACGATCCCTGACCTGTCCCATTTATGGGGGCTCGGGCCTTGCTGGTTCTGGAGGAATACCCTTTCGCCGAGTGCCAATGGGCGGAGCGGTATTGAGTGAGTCCCCAGGGACTCGGTGGTACGGGACATATGGGTCCGAAGGGCGTCCTCCTTCGCGCCCATGCCTCGCGCCCATGCCTCGCGCCCATGCCTCGCGCCATAGCAGGCGGATGTGCGGGTTCAAGAACTTCTCAAGGCGGTTCACGAAGGAGAGCGAGCAACGAAGGAGAGCGAGCATGGAGAGACGCAAGGAAACCACGAGAAGCAGGGAAATGAGTTTTAAGAGCAATGGGACGTCCTTTCCTCCGGAGCGTCACGTGAAGCGACGTCCGTTTGTGATGACGCCGCACAGCTGATGTCTGACAGCAGCTCTGTCCCCGTTATTTCCACAAACACCCCCGCCTCTGTTAGTACACATTTACTGACACAAACATTTGTATCATCTGTTGTAGACCCAAATAAATCAAATCAAATAAGAACTCATTCTCAAAAAAGATAAATGCCATTCTTAAAATGTATAAACGAACAATAGTTTGATTAATATTGATTAGAGTGCACAATAGAAATAAAATAATTCAGAGAAGAAAAAGAGTTATATTATCTAACAAAACCCAGTTAGATTAACATTCATTGGATTGCATACTTTGTTTGTTGGTGTGGATATGTAGCACATTAACATTTTAATAGCACTTAATGACTGACTGAATGGAAATGACAATAAATGAATATGTAAAACAAAAAAAGCAATCATGAAAATGTTTCCAAAAAGTGAATACAATTATTTTTGACCACTTTGTTGTTCAGATATATCACATATTTGTAACTAAATGATACATTAATTGAAACAAAACATGGTATAGACTGAGGAGTGACTCCCGTGAGGTTCATGTGTTTTCTTCACTCCGCTGGGAAACTGCTCTCATGTCAAGAAGCATCAGATCAGTGCATGCGCTGCATCGTCCAATCAGTGAGCGATACACAGTAAGGGTGCGGAGCGAGTGTCTGAGGATTTCATCGAAGGATGGTCTGGTGGTTCCTCGGTTATAGCATTATCGCTCCTCGATCCTCGGTCCTCTGGCAAAAATAAGGCCATTGGGACGCTACTCAAGATGGCGCAGACAAAGTGAGAAGGGCCCCATGGCATCCTCCGATGAAATCCTCAGATACTCGCCCCGCCCCCTTACGGTACGTCCACACAGCAGCTTTAAACAAATCTTCCAACGCTTCTCTGCCCATTGACTTTGAATGGGGATGACGTCACTTTGCCTAGCTTTTCGCCGAACTGCATTGTGGGGGAGCGAAGCGAAGATTTCCAGGATTTTCAGGATTCAAAAGTTGAGCAATGTTCTACTTTTGAAGCTGAGCTGGAAGCGTCAGCCAATCAAATCCCGTTTATGCAAATCTGACAGTAGAAGCGCTAGCCAATCAAACCGCGTGTAAGCAGGGAGAACCAGACCGCAGTTCATTTCCTCATATTCCAAACGAGAAATTACGGTAGCAAATCACCCGGTTCTTTACGACCAGAACTATTAACGGGATACAAACCGGAGGAACCAGGCATGGAGGGAGATGGCAGACAGTGGGTGAAACTGGTAGGTTTTCGCCTGTTTGGGGAGTTTATATATATATATATTGCTCGCATAAAATCCCTGGGTTTTTTTGCTTTGTCTGTCGGGGGCGGGAGATTCATGTGATTGGTTGTTGGTCGCGTTGCTCGCAAAATATCCCCAAGCTTTCAGACACGTCCAGCTCCAAGATTTTCAAGATTTTTTCAAAGCTGCTGTTTGGACGTACCCAGAGCCATATAATAGAAGAGTTACGACATCTCCGTTCACTCCAATGGACCAGTTTTTTACAGCAATGGCCGATCGTGGAGCGAACAACGCCGATCTGCGGCTAGCAGCGCAGCAGAGTTGCAGCATAATAGACCGTTTGTGATGGACTTATGAAGGTAAGAAGACGTTTAAAGATTTATATTGTGGATATTATCAGAACATCTGAATCAAGTTAACTACACAGGTGTATTAAAGGATGTTAGTGGATTATCCCTTCAATCAGTATATTTAACGTTTACAGATAACAGATTAGGCTAGGTTGCCGGATAAAGTTAGCAACACACGTTAACCACGAACAGCCTATTAATCCGTTCTCCTAATGTTATTTCCTCCAACGTTGTGGAATTAGAGAAAGGGGGCTTCTTAACGTGCTTTTATCCGGGGTGGAGGGAGTTACATATGAGTTAAATATAACATTGGGGCGTGTGATTGTAGTGGGTGGAGGTGGTGAAATAAGGATATCCATCTTGGAGTTCAAGCTAGTATAATATAGTTAACGTTAGGGGTGGGCGATATGACGATATATATCGTCGTGACGATATTAGGTCTCCACGATTTGCTTTTTCAGAGATATCGTATCTATCGTGATAAAAAAAAAAAATGTAACATTTTTTTTTTTTAAAAGAAAACTAGAAAAAAAATAAACGTTTCCCTTCAGTTATGCTAAAGTCTTTTGTTGCACTTCAAGTCTAAAGTTTACATTTGAATTGTTTGGCACTGACTTTTCCTCATTGATGTTTTATGTTTTACTTAGTTATGTTTTACCCTCCTTTTCATGTGTATTGATGTTCACTGCTAGTGCTACCTCAGAAAGTTCATTTTTATACTGAGAAACTGTGCCTTGAAGCCATATCAAAATGTTGAATTGTTCATTCAGGGATTCATTTCAGAAATAAAACCAGCTTGAAATGCTATTTTGGTCTGTTACTCCTTTTTGTTTTAGTTTCTGTTACCTTGTAGGTGCTTGTACTGTTAAGTAACTTGAAAAATAACCATAATAACCGACATGAAAAAATATCGTGATATATATCGTCTATCGTGATACTGCTTGAAAAATATCGTGATAATATATTTTTCAATATCGCCCACCCCTAGTTAACGTTACACAATAATAAGCAAGAGAGCTATTTTTGTGATACATTGCTATTGATATGGATTTAGAGTGGATATTTGCAGCCTGTCCTCCTACAAAAAACGACCATATAGGTCGATTGTTCAGCAGCTAAATACGACCCAGAGTCACGTTTTAAAGTGTAGCACCTCTAGTGGTCGCGTAAGAAACAACATGCTCCTGTCGATTGCAAACGCTCCGGAGGGTCGTTTATTCACAAATAACCCTCTCTGGAAAATCCTAAATTGTGGAATAGTTTCGCCATTAAAATGCTTTGTTATTAGATTTCTAGTGAGAAGTGTATATTGTACTTTTATAATCTACGTCCAGTGGATGTGTAGGATCTACAGTTTGATAGATATACGAAGATGATTTGAGGTCTCGCCAGGAGAACGTGTACTGTATATGGGGCAGCTTCCATGTAAAGTTAGCGTGGGTGAAAACAGTATTTCCGGTCTCGAAGTTTTCATAATAAAACCGGAAGTATTCCCCACACTGTCAAATGATTACACAGTGATATCTCCATTACTCATACACTAAAAATCAGTTTATCCTTGTTAATTACACAATATTGATTGGTTTAAATTGTGTACAATGCTTTTGTATTTTTAACCTTCGATTCGAAGAAACAAATTGTTTTTTCGGAGTTTAGACACAACAGAGTTTCCGAAGACACTACACTACCCAGAATCCCCAGCTATCATTTGGGACTACAACATCCGCCTTGCTTTATAAACCCCGTGATTAGCCCTCAAGCTCTGTGATTGGATGTTGGAGTGGCAGTGTGACAAGGTTACGCCGAGTGTCAAACAGCTCTTTGAAATGGAATGGAACCATGCCAGACTATCCAAAACTGGACTTGGACGGGTCCAGCCCAGCCCTCCCCAGCCCCCCCATGTTTCGCAACATGTTCTATGGCACGTCTCTACTGGGAATTGTAGTTTTAAAAGACGTTTTCGTATTTCCCACAATTAGAAGTTGCCAGTATTAAACTGTATACATCCCTGGAGGTTTAGGGGATACGAAACACATTGGTGTTATCAAATTTAAAACATATAATTAATACATAGGTGAAAATTGCTTGTGTCCATAATGGGCAGCATTAATATACCCACATGACAGCTAAGGTCAGAAGAGCTTTATTTAACAGCTGATCTTTTGTCTGTGACCCCTCCTGTTGTTAATTGATAAGCCTGAAACATGCACTTGTCAAGGTTCAGATGCACATTTAGCAAATATGGCAGTAGCCATCGATCATCATAAGATAAGATATACTTTATTGATCCCAAGTTGGGAAATGTTTTTGTTACAGCAGCATGTACTACTTTGTTCTACTCCACTACAATTCAGAGTTTAATCTGGTATTTTTACTCTACTACATTTATTGTTGTTACTTTGCAGATTCTGATTAATGATGTGAAATATAAACAACCCTTAAATCAGACTTTAGTTACACCTGTGTAAAATTCAGCCTTATCAGTTTGTCTGTTTTGCACATCCTCCTTGTTAATATCTTTGGACGTCCTGCACTAAACTGTTTTATTGTAAAGATCACTACAGTATCTTCTTGATATTTTCTATTCTATATTTCTATCATTGACCCCTATTTTGTATGTAGGCTACTCTTAATATTTAAATGTTTTCATCAAATATAACTTATTCAACAACTAAATTCAATAACGTGCTTTAACCTCTAGGAGGTGCGGTTTAGACCAGTGGTCTAGTTAATAACATATAATAATGTCAAACATATGACTATTCACTTTATTGTGAAATTAAAACAGAACGGTAAAGGAAAATACAGTTTCAGTCTCTCGATGTGAAGCTTATGCATTGTACTATGAACCTGCATGAGGAGTTGGAAAGGTAGTTCAGAAAATCAGTAATATCTTTAAAAACTACAAAAAAAGTCCCTTTCTATCAGCTGTGCACCGTTATGGTGTAAATACAGACTATCTACAAATTGGATCAAATATAAAAGTCAGCCGAATTAGTGTTGATACTGCAAGGAGACGTATTGTGTGAAAAGAAATGGAAGATGTTGTTTAATTGTTGATATATTTATGGTCCACGTCACGTAATCAGTTTTGGCGGCATCTCTTCCAGTTTGTCAAAAGGTCTTCTGATCAGGGCTCAATATATAAATATCTAAGGCAGATATGTAATATTTAATGCAGCCGAAACGTGTATTACAATGCCGTTATGTGATGACTTTCAAAGAGAAAAGCAAGAGCACTCGGAATAAAGTATTCTTTTAAATGTTTTCCGATTTTATCACATAAACACCATATCCCGACGTGCATTGCGGCTTGATTTTAGCCTATCAAAACCTGAAAAAATAGATGTGTCTCTCAGAATCGAAAGAGAAAAACCTATGGGAAAAACATTGTACACAATTTAAACCAATTAATGTCGTATAATTAACTAGGATAAACTGATGTTTTTTAGTGGATGAGTACTGCAGATATCACTGCTAAATCATTTGATCATTGGTTTTATTATGAAGACGTCGAGACCGGAAATACTGTTTTCAACCCGTAACTTTACATGGAAGCTCCTGACGAAACCTCAAATCATCTTCGTAATATCTATCAAACTATAGATCCTACATATCGACTGGACGTGGAATCTAAAAGTACAATATATACTTCTCGCTAGAAATCTAATCATAAAGCGTTTTAATGGCCAAACTATCCTATAATTTAGGATTTTACAGAGAGGGTTATTTGTGAATAAACAACCCTCTGTAACTTTGCATTCAACGGGAGCACTAGAGGCCGACAATTTTAAAACGTAATTATAGGTCGTATTAAGCGCTTGAACAAACGACATATTTGGTCGGAATAAGGGCTTAAACAATCGACCCATTTGGTCGTATGAGTTGGAGGACTTGTTGGATATTTGAGACTTCCAAACAGTAAACAAAAACGTAATTTATGGGTGAGTGTTTTTAGCAGATTCATATTATGTCTTTGTGATTTTGTTGATTTTTACCTGTCTGTATTATGTTGCAGCTCAGCTGATTTTGGATTGATGTCAAAGGGAGAGGGACTTAAGTGAGAGTGAAAACACAAGGTAAGTTTAAAATAGGTCAGCAATTTCCCATCCTATAGGTTGCTAGATGTATCTAACCCTTTCTCCTGTCTCCCTCTTTCAGCACAAGAACCCCAGGGGGATTCAATGGAGCCTGAAGACCTCCAATGAGACCCTCACCCTGCACCTGAGTCTCACCTCCCAGAGGTCTGCAAGCCTCTCCCTGTTCCTTATTTTGATTAAACAAACATTAAGCTTCCCAATGGTGTGGCCTTCGTTTTGTGAAAAATGTGATTACCTCACATATGTTGTTGCTGTTCAATTCAATTAAAAAACGTTATTTATCCAGGTAAAATCCCATTGAGATCAATGATCTCTTTTTCAAGGGAGACCTGCTGTTGTTGTCTTTTGTGATAGTTAAATTGCTCCTGCTGACTTGAGCCAGACATTCTTTGCTCCTCTCTGTGTCAGTGGGGAAACCTTACATTCATACTCCTTTCTCTGAGCGATTGGAGCATCCCCCGGCAGCACAGCAAACCATGGGGGAGACTACTGTATATGCCAGGACAACACGGAGGAAAAGGCACAGACAAACGGCATGCATGCTATTCAATGCTTATTGAATTCCATTTATTTACTGTCAGTTGACAATCATTGATAGGCACCTGTCGGTCTCCTGTCCTTTCTGAAAGTCATAAAGAAGACATTACTCATTTAGATTACTTATGTCCTCAATTACCAGGGGATTACTGAAACCACCATGAATTAAAGAAATTGTAGAAATAAATCTAATCTGAATTTTGAAACCTTCCTTCCCTCCCTCTAAATATATCAAACATTAGGAAGTGATGCTCCTGACTACCATTCAAGTTTAAGAAGATAATATTTGTTTTAAACAATTCAAAGCAATAAACAACAGCAACAGGCTCTTTAACCAAGGCAACGTTAGACTGCCAGTTAATGGGCCAGCACCAGAGGCGTTCCCATACACACAGGCATTGGAGCTGTTCTTCATGAAATCCCAGAAGGATGAAGTGCTCTGACAAACAGTGCCATCTTTGCGCAAAATGGTTATACAGGAATGAAAAGTCAATAAATAAACATGTTGTTAAAACTTTTTTCTTTTTTTTTCTCCGCGCACCCCCCCCTCCCAGTTTGTCGTAAAACTGTTGAGATATAAGACTATGAAAAATACACAACTAGAAAGACTACAAATCCCAAATCCCATTCTGGGTCGCGTAAGTGATGTCATAGGAGATAATGCTCCAAGACTGGTTGCGACTCGCAATTAAAGCAAAGAAGAAGAAGATCTCATAACTGATTTATTCCCTCCGATAAATATAAGAGATTGCTCCAATAAATTCACTTTTATAAGATGCCTGTGTGCTTTGTACCAGGTTGGAATCACAAAAGTGATCATACCACTTGCTCGTTCTATCGCTTCCCGTCTGATGAAAGGACCAGGAGTCGTTGGACCAAACATATCAGGTAATATACATGTTTTGCATGGAACGTAGTCAAGTTAGCTAGTAGCGAGCACGTTAGTTAGCATCACATTACTTAGCCTTGTCATTTGTATTAGCCTAAACCCAAATGTTAAACAGTAAGAGTAGTCATGATGGTAAGTATTTTGTGAAACATTTGAAGAGTAGCCTATCGCCCCCTCCACCAGGTGTTAAGGGGGCGGGAGGTAGGCTAACGTCACATTAGCATCGGCGGTCTTTTCTACTTAATGCTATCTGCTCAAATGGTTAACATTGAACATTAAAAGATCAGGCAGTTCAGGGAGAGTCGAAGGAAGGCAGGCAGGCAGCTTTGCATGACATTCTTCTGGACGTGTTTCATTGTGATGATAGTGAGTCAATCTGTTTGTTGGAAAGACAGTAGTTGAGTGATTACTGATAGAAAATTATTAAAAGAGATAATTATTCAAAGTGTTGTTACTTTAAAGTGTTGTTACTGACCTTTTTCTCTTATATTTTCTTTACCTCACCTGTAACTGCTGAGACCCTGAGGAACATGCACACTGGACTGACCTGCTCTGGCAACCTGATTTCCACTGTACGTAATAGTATTTGGTTATGGTATATTATTTATATACATCAAAGGCACAATGCACCCCCCAGAGACACACATGTATTGAGTGTGATATTTTGCATAGGTCATGTGAAATCATCTTTACATACTAGAAAACTGTAGGAGCGGCAACTTGTTTTGAAATTGAATTTTTAATATCCGATAATAAAGTTGATCTGTTTTCTTTATTCTTCTCTCTTCCCAGCTCCATCCATCACCATTATCTGTTCCTGCAGGTCCTGCTTGCTAACCAAAGCTCATATGTTTTTACACAATTACAAATAAAGTCAATGTATTGTATGACATGAAGTTGTGCTTCATTCTGAGTCAATAATAAATTCATTCTGCCTTCATTCATTCTGCCTTCAACTGCACAATGACTGTGGACTGCACCGACATCCATGAAGCTGCCCCCCAGTAAGATGAACCAAGCAAAGAGGGTCACCATCATGCCCAAGGAAATCCTGCTGGCCCGCTGCATTAAACTGACCTGAGACCAGCACACCCAAACACAACGGCTCTTTTAAGAGCCACCTACAGTTTCAAAGAGTTGCAATCCTACGTTATTATAATGATTAAACTGGTTCATGTATCACTTAGTTTACTGAACCGTGATGAATGAAAGAAATTAGTGAGGTAGTGGTTTGCTGAAGTTACAAAGACATTAATATATGAGTAACCGGTCAGTGTAAACACAAGCTTCTGTCAATTATGGATCATTCAAACTATTTATATAAAAATATGTAATAAAGTTCTAAAACAAGTATTCGGTATATTCCTTGATAGCTTTTGGAGAAGGTTGTTTTTAAGTTTACTAAAATCTATCATTTCAACTGTTTCACTTTATAAAAAGGGAACAGGTGAGTAGAGCATCATTGAGTTTCTTATTCTGTCAGTTCAAACCGGAGAGACGTGATGTAAGAATTACATATTTATTGTTTACACGTCATATGAATAAAATGATTGCCATGATAATACAACAGGAGAATGTAATGGTGTTTGGCGATTAGGCCCCGGTTTGCAGGATAATCATTCAGGAGGGAAAGCCCCGCTCCGATGAAATCCCCGGGGTCTAGACACTGGTGGTGGTGCTGAGTAGGTGAGACCGGTCTGAAGAAGGAAGGTTTAGCTTTGTCCTGGAGGAGACTGGAGGTGAGAGGGGTGGAGGCGGGTTGCGGTCATCTGCAAATGACAACTGACAGGGAGGAAGAGCAGGCATTTAAGGAATTTAGCATGTGCAGCTATTGGCTGCTGAGGGGTGACGCCCTCATGTTTAATGAGGGGGGAAGGGAGCCATCGAGTGACGTGTAAGTCACTCGTATTAGGTATTCCTTATTGAACTTGCGCTAAGCTTCATTTCAAACCGGAGAGACGTGATGTAAGAATTACATATTTATTGTTTACACGTCATATGAATAAAATGATTGCCATGATAATACAACGGGAGAATGTAATGGTGTTTGGCGATTAGGCCCCGGTTTGCAGGATAATCATTCAGGAGGGAAAGCACCGCTCCGATGAAATCCCCAAAACCAGTGAAGTATGAAATACTGAGATGAACTGAGTTGCTTACCTTGTGGGGTGACTGGTGATCTGGGAAGGAAAGATAATAGATTAACACATATATGAGCGACATAGTGCCGGAATCACTGCCGGAGCTTACGGGTCATGCTGAGACTCATGCTGAGACTCTTACCTGAAAACGACCTGCGGGTCGCATGCCTGGCCAGCAGGGCTTGACTACGCCGAGGAGCGAGCGGTTTCGTTTTGTAACGGTGGCCCAACGTCCACGACACCGAAGTGTACGGTAGCCCGAAGCTACGACACCGAAGTGTACGGTGGCCTTCCGCCACGCCTGACTTCGCAGGCTATATATATATATATATTTTCTTTACTCTTTTCTCTTTCTTTCTTTTGTAACTGACACCGAAGTGTACGGTAGCCCGAAGCTACGACACCGAAGTGTACGGTGGCCTTCCGCCACGCCTGACTTCGCAGGCTATATATATATATATATATATTTTCTTTACTCTTTTCTCTTTCTTTCTTTTGTAACTGACACCGGAGTGTACGGTGGCCTGAGTCCACACCTGACTTCACAGGATATCTCTTTCTTTTCCTTTTTTACTCTTTCTTTATTTTCTTTGTTTTGTAACTGCCATGGGGGTGTACGGTGGCCCGAGTCCACGCCTGACTGCAGTAAATACATTTTACACTGATACGTTTGAGCAAGGCCTGGGAATGAAATACCTGTGTGCCGGAGATGAAGCCCGTAACATGTAGTTGCAGCGTGAGACGAGACATTATTCCCTGTGGGCGGGGCCCGCGGAATTAGGACAGGAATGCAGTTTGAATATCAGGTACCTTAGTGAGACATGTATACTTGTGAATGTGTTTATGAGCCACCACCAGTTATATGCATAGATACCATAGTTAGGGTCTGAGAGATCTTTGGGAAGCCAGTATGGCGCTGATGTAGGTTGTGAAGGCGGAGGAGGACCACCGTCCTAGTTGTTGTAGGGATGAGGTAGAGAGACCTTGATTAGCAGCAGAGGTGGCTGCACCTATCCTGAAGGAATGTCCCGGGTATGATATAGGTGATAGGCCGGATTTAATGAGAAGTTGCTTGAGGTGGAAATTGACAGGGGCCATGACCCTGCGAACCACTCTCCCTGGAAGAAACCCCTAAAACCCACGGATTGGGCGGCATCCGTGAAGAACCTCATTGAGTCAGAGGAACGCACGAGGTCATCGTAAAAGAAAGTAACTCCGTTCCAGTGGGCGAGCAGGAGGGACCAGAAACGTAGGTCTGAGCGGCAGCCTTTGTCTAAGACAACGCAGTCATGGAGGTTGTCGACCGCTGATGCTGCGTCCAGGAGGCGGGCGATGAACGAGCGCCCCTGGGGGATGACGTGCATGGCGAAGTTGAGGTTTCCGAGAAGGGAGAGCAACTGTTGTTTTGTGATGATTTGTTGCTCGCAGTATGACTTGGTGATGTCCCGGATGCGCTGCAATTTGTCGGAGGGGAGAGACGCCTTCATGTCTATGGAGTCGAGGATGATGCCTAAGAACTCTAAGCGTGTGTCGGGACCTAACGTTTTCTCTTTGGAGAGAGGGACACCTAACTCCTGAAGCAGTGTTTAAGCTTGGCCAGTGAGATCCCTGAGCTGTCCTGTGGTGGGACTATGGGGAGGAGTCGTCCGGTAGGTGAAGGACGGAGGGGATTCTGACGATGTTCAGCAGGATCCAGCAGAGCTCTTCCGAGAAGGAATTGAAGATGCAGGGGCTGCTTCTGCGAACGGTGAAAATAGAGTTTGGACTCCTACTTAATACCGAACGAATTCCACTGAGACGGATGAATGAGGATGATTTTGAAGGCATCGGTAATGTCTGCTTTGGAGAGCCGAGCTCCGTGCCCTGTGAACTTGATCATCTTTATTGCATTATCCACTGAGGCATGGTGAAGGGAGAACTGATCTGGAGGGATGATGCTATTGACGCTGCCGAATGGCCGGAGCGGGGAGCGGACAGATCGAAAATCAGCCTTTTATTTACGTGTGGCTTATTCCGATGGAATTTGAACGGAACACTGAGAAGGGGGAGGAGCTAAAAGGGCCGATTATATATCCTTTGAGAAGTTCTTTGTCGATGAGCTGGGAAACTATGTTGGGTTCTTTAGCGGCTGACTGTAAGTTTCTTGCTATGAAAGTCACTGTGGCAGATGGGAGGACCCCTACCCTGAAGCCTTGGGAGAGCCCTGACAGGAGATAGTCAACAAACACGGAATCTGGGTGAGTAGATAGCGCAGCTGCTAGCTGAGGGATGATAATGGGAGTGGAGGGGTGATATTCCAATTTTTTTCTTTTTTTTTCTTTCCCCCTCCACGAGGTTTCTGGCGCAGTGCTACTGTGACGGCCCGTACACACACGGTGGCGTGCGTTAAAGCTTCCAACGCTCCTGCCCATTCACTTTGAATAGGGTGACGTCACTTTTAGCAGAACTGTATTTTGGGAAGCGACGTGGAGCGTTGCTGGTGTTGCTCGCTTCAAAGGTTGAGCAATGTTCAATTTTTTTTTTTTTTTTTTTGGCGCCTCGGCAGAAGCGATGAGATCTCGTTTATGCAAATCTGCCAGTACAAGCGCTAGCCAGTCAAACCGGGTGTATGCTGGGAGAGACTACTCAGGTCATTACCTCATATTCCGAAGAAAGGAGAGAAAATTCATTATAGCGGTAGTGAATCACCCGGTGCTGAATGATCGGTCTCTGTTCATCTACCGGGATACAAACCAGAGGAGCGAGGCATGGAGGGAGGTGGCAGAGACAGTGGGTGAAACTGGTAGGTTTTCGCCTGTAGGAGAGATTTTTTATTTTTTTTCAGTTTACTTCGTTTTAACATTGCCATTGCTTTGTATGTCGGGGGAAAGAGATTCATGTGATTGGTTGTTGGTCACGTTGCTCGCAAAAAAAAAAAAAAAATCCCCAAGCTTCAGACACGCCGACCACCAACGTCAACGCACGCTGCTGTGCGGACCAGTAGCGTAGGCAGAAATGTACTTTAGGGTGGGCCTGTAAAAATATAGGGTGGGCCAGATTTTTCTTCTGCGCATCAGAAGCTAACAACAGTCCCCGCCGGTACCAGATTACTTTTAGAATACTTCCTTTCTTCTCTTTCCTCTTCTTTCTTCTTTTCTTCTTTTTTCTTTTCTTTCCTTCTTCTTTTTTCTTTGGAATACTTTCTTTACCATAACAGATGGGTATGTTTTGGTGAACGGGAGACACGTATTTTACTGTTTTAATGGCTTATCAAGAGCACAACACAACATCTTAGTGTCATTCTGGACAGCTCTCTCATCTGCACCACACATAGAAACTCACCCATACTGCATTCTTGTACCATCTTAAAATCTTTCCTTGGAATATGTTATGCATTGTAAGGTGTCCTTGGGTGCTTTGAAAGGCGCCCCTAAATAGAATGAATTATCATTATTATTTATTATCTGAAACGATGTAATAACTTTTTCCAGTCACTTGCCCTATGCATTCAGCAGGCCATTCACTTTGATTTGATCCCGTTATAAATGTCATCATTTCGACAATAAATAAATGCTACATAAACGTTATCTTCCACGTTTTATCTAACCATCTCCGTTTCTACCATTCAATATATTTTGAAAGAGAACTCTCTCTCTCTCATCTGCATGCGGGGGCGGGGCCTCACAGACACGCTGCATCTCTCTTTCACAGACACGCTGCAGCGCTGTGCAGTGTGCACACGGTTCTGCCGTTAATGAATATTACATTTTGTGAGGAAACTTTCCAACCAATAATTCCAATAAGTATTCACTTCAGGTTTACGAAAGTAACTGACTCAGATTACTCGTTTTTCAAATGTAAGGCCCGCTGAATATACTTGATTTTTTTTTTTTTTTGTATTTCTGATTACGTAACGCCGTTACATGTATTCCGTTACAACCCAATCCTGTGTAAGGGTGAGTGCAAACATTTTCGTTAACACTAGTACCTGACCTGAGTGCCACGGAAGTCGAAGCTCCTTTGACGGAGTCTTCCGGGGCCTGGAGGCGAGCATCGATAGCTATCATGGAGCTAGCCAGGGATTGCAGGGAGCCGGCCACGCTACTCTCCATGAGGGGTGTGTTAGTGACGCTCCCGGACTGGCGAGCCTGGGAAGGGGTGGATTTTGGAGGTGGACGGGATCCTGGAGGGCTTGACTTCCTGCCCTTTTTTATTATTACCTCCGCGGCTGCGGCCGCGTCCTCGCCCTGCTCTCTGGGGAGCTGACTGGAGCTGCTGCCCCGGACTGGGGAGCTGTGCTGGACACCTGATCCGAGAGCTCTCGGAGCTGCGAGAGAGTGAGGCCTGGGGCTGTGGGGATGCCCTGCTGCAGGAGCCGGGCGATGAGGAAGTCTGCCTCTGGTGATAGGCCGCTGTGGGGAGCCGAACCGGGCTCGAATAATTCCATACCAGGTTCGTGATCTGAATTGTCCGAGTTGGACATCTTGAGCTAGTTTTTCTTGTGCTTTTTTTTTTTCTCACGAGGAGGAGTATAGTACTGCTACTGTTTGCGGTCATCTGCAAATGACAACTGACAGGGAGGAAGAGCAGGCATTTAAGGAATTTAGCATGTGCAGCTATTGGCTGCTGAGGGGTGACGCCCTCATGTTTAATGAGGGGGGAAGGGAGCCATCGAGTGACGTTTAAGTGACTCGTGTTAGGTCTTCCTTATTGAACTTGCGCTAAGCTTCATTAAATTATCCAAATGAAATGTTTATCATTATTTTATTCAACCCTAAACAAATTGATTGTACCTTTTTAATAATGACCTTACATGGTCGGCAAAGTTAAATTAACTTCAGAAAATCAAATCTGTTCGGAGAAAAAACTAATAAATGTTTAAAGATAGGAACTTGCCATCCCACTGAAGAACAGTCCGTAGATATTTAAAGGCGTAGTTGTATTTCAGTCCAACGTTTAATTTGGATTAATTTCGCCAACAGGCAACTATTTTCATAAAGAATATATATATTTTTCAAAGTCAACTTTATTGTCAATCTTACTCAGTTTGTGTTTATAGACAGAGAGATCAAAAAGACATTTAAATAAAATTATACAATTTACAGATATGTATACATTACAAATATATATATCCTATATACACCATCATGTATAATGATGGTGTATGATGTAGAAGGAAGTGTGGTAGATAACAAGTAAATAGAGTTACATACAGATCCATGTTACAGCAAAAGATGGAATAACTAAGAAGCACGGAGTATAATAATAATTACATGCAACAATTAAATAACTGCTCAGCATCTCCACCACAATCCCAATCTGCTGTGTCCTGTTTTCCTCCCCTCTGCATCACACCCCATCACACATACGAAACACAACGCAGAGTCTGAGGGTGTTAAGAGTATGTTTATTTAAATGTCCTCCTCTCTACTGGCCAACACAGGGAGCATATGCTGGGTGTATAATTGTTCCAGGAGGAGGAGATTTCCATGCCATGCAGGGTCTTTGGGGATGAGGATGATGATCGCCTCCTTCTGGTCCACACAACAAAGTAGCAGAGACTCCGGTCTGTGATGTGCAGCTGCCCTTGGACTGGTGCCAGTATGGGTGATATATGACCCACCCTCCTCACGGAGACAGAAGGATGGTAACTGGACTGCCTCCGCGATGGTCATGTTCATGTCACCAAAATCCTTGAACACACAGCAAATAAACTCAAATGACACAACGAGATGTAAAAGGAGATCACACATACAGTATAGACTATACTGTATAGTCGATATAAAACTGGCCGCTTCAATCTGAAGAGCAACTAAAACAAAACACGTTAGTGTACCTTGTTAGCTAATGTTAGCTAGCTGACATTAACGTTACACATTGCACTCATGTTACTCACCGAAACCTTGTAAAGCCGGTCCCGCATGCTGGCTCTTACAGAACCGACTAACTCCCCTTTCGTGTATGTACAGCTCTCAACGTGTCCAGACTTGTAGTGATTTTCACCTCATTTTATACTTTTCGCCTCATTCTGAAAGAAACAGGTGAAATTTGCTAACGTGACGGCCGTCTTTGTGATAGTGACGCGTATTGTGCGAGACCAGAGACCTGTAGTTCACTGAGCGGTTTCACACAAAAAAATGTGTAACTTCACAGTTTTAAGACACATTTTTATTTTTTGGAAATATTCGTTTAAATTGACAAACATCATATGTGTCATTCGTGGCACAATTCAAACGGGATCAAAAGATAACTTTTCTCTCTCCATTGCTCCCGGAAAGGGAGGGACTTCGTACCGTTACTGTGTATCGCTCACTGATTGGACGATGCAGCGCATGCACTGATCTGATGCTTCTTGACATGAGAGCCATTTCCCAGCGGACTGAAGAAAATAAATGAAACTCACGAGAGTCACTCCTCAGTTTATACTGTGTTTTGTTTCAATTCATGTATCATTTAGCTACAAATATGTGATATATCTGTAGGCTATATCTTGAATAAGTTATCAAATAGTTACATTAAAATAACAATGACTAGCAAAGGTGGGAAGTAACTAAGTAGGCCTACATGTACTCAAGAACTGTTCTTAAATTCAATTTTGAGATACTTACTTGAGTACTACTCCACTTCATTCATTGTGTACATTAGTTACTTTGCAGAGTTGGATTAACGATTTGTGAAATATAGAAAACACTTAAATAAGACTTTAGTTACACCTGGACTAACATTCACAATCCTGCAAAGTCATTAAAACTAGCTGCACCTTTACCAGCTTTGATAACACTTTAATTATCAATAATTATAATCAAAACATATAATGATTCTGAAATGAAGAATTTGCATAATAAGTACTTTTACTTTTGGTACTTTAAGTATATGTTGATGCTAATACTTTTGTACTTTTACTTGAGTAACACTTTGAATGAGAAGTTCTACTTGTAACAGAGTATTCCTACACTCTGGTACTTCTACTTTTACTCAAGTACATATCTGAGTACTTCTCCCTACTCTGTTGACTGGGCTACTACTACACCTTCTTCACATTGGGCAGTCCAACTCTGAAGAAGGTGTCCAGGCTCTTCTGTTGATATATTCATTGATTTGAGAAATACTTAATCTTAAAAATCACGTGTTGTAACTCACTTTGGATAAAAGCATCATCTTAAGACATGTAATGTAATTTATTTTCATTCATGCCTAACCCACATTCCGCCGTTGCACATGTTTAATGTAATTTCGTAAAATGTTCCAGAGGGATTAATCTAAGATGTTTTACATACTGTGTAAAAAAAGGCACCACTTGATGAAATATCTGTGTAATGTGTATGTATGTTGGTCTCCTTATAGACATTACCATACCGCTAACCTTTGCTCCATAAGTTGTGTATTCCACGGATGTTGTATATTGTGCGCATTTCTTTTGTGTGTTAATACATACTCAACTCCTTTCTTAAAATCAGTACAAATATGTTTTACTATTTTTTATGTCTTTCAAGTTTGAGATTCAGCTTTATTGTCTTTATACAATTTCAGAAGCCCCCTCCACCCTGCACATACAATGAAACGTATGTTAATAATTATTAAATTAGTTAAATAGAAAACTTCCCCAATAAAATAGGCAATCCAATAGAAAAACATACATAAAGTGCCACAATCCTCACATGTAACATTTCAGCTGAAAGGGAATGTGTCTTAAAACATATATATATATATATATATATATATATATTAGAAAAGTGACAAACTTTTTCTCTTTGTCCACAAGAAGCCTCCCTATATTTCCTTGTTCTCTTTAAAAACTAAAATGATAAATAACATCACTGCTGAAGTACAATGAGATACAAATAGTAAACAACCGACTACTGTTACTGTCATCAGTAGAAAGGTTTTCCTGAAACATTGTAATTCTACATTATCTTCATTGAGGTACAAAGCACAGTTTAGTTGAACCGTGGTCTGTACTGTATGTAACATGTTCATTATTTGTGGATTGTATACTGCAGTAACATATTTTGGACAATAGAGGACACCACAGTTCCATATTCCCTGTAGAAACCAAAGTTATACTGTAAACCCTACCACCCAATTATATACATCCACACACAAGTTATCATCTTACTTTTTTGGATTGTACTCTGCAAAGTACAATCCAAAAAAGTAAGATGATGCTGGTACTTGTGATACAGTTTCATCTCTATGGCAGAAACACAGTAAGAAGTCAAAACATTCACCAAACTACAAATAAACAATGGCAGGAAACAAGCAGGTAAAACTGTATGGAAAAAGTGATTGGTCAAGAACGTCTATCTTAAGAGGAAAACATCCCTGCAGAGTGTATTGGGTCTGAAAACATGGTAAATCTTGCATAGTAACTGGACAGGAAGAAACACTAATTTCCTCTGTGAGTTGATGGCTGCTTTATTGAGAAGTTTGGTTTGTTTGGTACTCAGCAAATCTGATTTCATGTTCTCTGCTGATTATTAACCTGTTGCTTTTAAACAGGAACTTCCTACAGGTTAGCAATATTATGCAAACAGGTCCTGTGTCCTTAATCTGAGCTACCCATTCATTTTCTTTAATTTGAGATGAAGTGCAAAATATGACTTATTGGTGTTGGAATGTATACAGAGCTCTGCACAGGGCTCTCGCCTAGATGTGTAAATACATAGTGCACATCAGGATTACCCTGAAAAAGGTTAAACAACACGATTATATTAGTACAAACTACTTTTGTATAAAATCAAATACAAGTTCGATGATAAAACATCTCAATATTTAACCTTTTCTTAGCAGCAGGAAAATATAATGGATATCTAACAGACACATTTTAAAAATATGGAAATCTACTTTCTCCTACAGTAATCTCACATGAATATTTTAATTAAAGACCCCTTTACATATATATATATTCAATATAAATATTAAGAGAGAAGATTTCACACTATATCAACTGTTCTCCAGAACATCCTTTGACAATTTTGACAAAGGTTTCTGGTTTAAAAGAACATTTATTCTTCTCTTTGTGAAGAAAATAAACAGGCACATACTGAAACTAAAAGGTTCTCCCTGTTGTATTCCTCTGTACCTGTTCCTCTCTAGTCAAGTTACAGTTTACATTCATATCTGTCAAAAATGTCATCACTTTGCATCCTGTGACTTGTACCTGTCAGTTAGATGTAGCCAACAATGACACAATGCAAGTTTTGCCATCCAATTTTTAAATCCAGTGAAATCTCAAATCTACACTACTGCATTTGAATAAGATTTGATGACAAAATCATGCTTTAGCCTGCAGCTGGACAATGGTATAAAACGGTTTCTCCTGATGAAAAGTAATACCTGATCTAACATCCCAAGAGCAGGTGCAGGAAACAAAGAGTCAATCAGCTTCTGTCACAGCCTGTAAGCTACAGTTTGGTACCGCTTAAGTTTTTTTTTGGACCACATTCCAGATTAGGATCATTTAAAATGTTCCACATAAGATACAATTGAGCTGAAAGGAATCTGTGCACAAGTAAAACATCCTGATAAAAGCAAGGATCATAAACATCGAGTTTTCTGGAGGGCATGTATAGTCCTGCTGTCTTCACACCCATATGAGAAGCGGGACTTAGTCCTGCTTTGGCCAGACACATCCCCATGTAAACATCGTCAATGGGAAGAATGGTAATAGACCGAGACATCTTGTATATAACCATAGCTGTATAACCAGACAGGAGGAAGCCCCCACCACCACAGTAAGAGGGATATGACTCTGACTCCTGCACCTGTACTGGGATATAGTATTTGCTCGAAGATGCTCTTATGGGCCCTACGTTATAGATCAGATGACCAGCAAAGAGGTGTTTGCTTCCATCGTTGTCCTTTAGGCCTTGGAGATACTCGACCATGTTGTTTGTGTGGGCAAAGACGTCATCGTCACCATTCAGAAGGAAGTGAGCGTTTGGACAGTTTTGTTCCATCCATTCCAGGAAGAGGATCTGCTTCAAGGTGAGGTTGAAAAATGAATCATGAAATTCCCATTGGATGATGTCATTGTATTCACGTTGCTCTACCTTGAGTAGTTTGTTCAGTCTCTCTTTCTCAAAACCAGTATCTGTGGTCCCTGAGATGAAGACCCTCCGGATCCACACACCATTGTGTAGCCTCTCTTTAGCCCAGGTTTTACGCAGCACCTCTCGACGGTCGTAGTTGCCAGGGGAACTTTTAATGACCAGTAGAAGGAAGACTTCTGCAGATTTATCAGCTCCTCCACATTTGTAAGGAAGGTCCAGAAGCATGGGGAAATGGCGACAGTGTCGATAATAGAGAAAGTCTTGGATGTGCTGAGGAAGAGTTTTGAAGCCTGTGATGTTGGCGGCAGACATATTTTGTTGACATGCTGGCCAGGAATATACATAGGGTTTTTTTTGTATCAGTTGCCTTATTTGATGTTTATCTTCCGTCACATCTTCTTCGAGGTTGAAAATGTTGTTGTCAATAAAGTCTTTACAGAGATGGAGGACAAACAGACCAAGAACTCCTGCTATCAAGAGAGCTTTTGCACGGACATTTCTCATCCTTGAATCTCTGTAGTGACAAAACAAAACGGTGTTATTATCAAAACTGTAAGTACTACTATAAGTAAGAAGATTAATTGGTTGTTTATTCATTAGTTAAGTTCATGGATAGCCCGTCCTCGGGCATTGCAGCCACTGCCACACTGTACCAGTTCAATATGCATTAATGTTGAAGGCCAAAGCAAACCAGGAGCTGATTAAAACATATTATATCATGCTAAACTTTTATTTTATTAGCTTTTATTTTTTAATGCTTAATGTCTTTCATTTTTTGTAAAGCACTTTGAATTGCCTTGTGTTGAAAAGTGCTATATAAATAAACTTGCCTTGCCTTGCCTAAACTGACCCCAGTTTTATTTTCCAAGGAGATTATCCAAGTCAGATTTAATCACAGCAAATTGGATGTTTGATAAAGACAAAATGTGAATTAAAAAAACCAGCCTTGAGTCTCTGACAATGTTTATTTATATTCTCCACATAATTAAAGGTGGGGTAGGTAATTTTGGAGAAACCAGCTCGAGTGCGCTAGAATTTGAAAATACACAACCGGAAAAAATCTGCCACTTCCTTACAGAGCCCCTCCTCCAACACACACGAACGTGCACATGACCAGGGCACGAGATAAGTTTGTGCACAGATGGAAGGCTGACAGGCAGTTAGGCCATGCTGAATGTCCCTATAATGAAGCTTTCACACATTTCATATTACTGCTTTATATAACAAGCAGAGACCAACAGGAGAGAGCAGACGGTGCCTCAAAGCAGACATGAGGTGGCTTGGCATCTGCTCCACAGAATACATGCTGTACTAAACCAGCACATGGGCGGAAACTAGTCTAATGCTGTCATGTCTCCTCAAAATGGATGGAATATGTGACAAATACATGATGTCAGACATTAGAACATCAGCACAAACCAATTAGGCCTACAGAAAAACATGAGAAGAAATGGGGAGGGTCCACCAAACATTAACCTTAACAGTCAAATAAAAAAACACTAGCCTCACCCTGTTAATCCACTGGGAAATATGCAGAATGTATGTGCCAATATGCAGACACACAACTGACTGTTTGCATGAAACCTAACAATACACTACACATTTTGTGGAGTATTTTTCTTCCTTAAAACTTTTTAAATCATATATCATGGTAGTCGACAAACTTATACTGTTTGTATTTTGTTAAGACTGGAGGTCTTGAATTCAGTCATTCTTTTCTGCTAGGCAAGGCAAGGCAAGTTTATTTATATAGCACCTTTCAACACAAGGCAATTCAAGGTGCTTTACAAAAATGAAAGACATTCAGACAAAGGCATTTAAAAACAGTCATTAAAAGAAAAGATAATACAATGAACATTAAAAGAAAAAACACATGAATAAAAAGTTACAGTGCAATTTAAGATATGAATAGTTCACACAGAAGTTCCACTTTACTGATGCCTTTCTTTAAGGTTTCTCCGTACATGAGCTGTGTACGCTTGTATGGCACATACGTCCCGAGCAGCATACATAGAGAAAATCAGCCAGGACAAAGTCCACAGACACTGATTCCCTGGGACTATAGCCCCAAATGTTAATTAACCAATGCTGTTAACAATATACTAGGTGTTTTCCCCCCTAGCTTCCTCATAACTTTGCTTTTACTTTGTGTTGATTAATGACGCATGAGCCATTCAGGCAGTGATGATCTGGCCTCTCTGTGGTTGCCATGGAATTTCTACAATGAAAGTGGTCATTAGAGTGACGAAAGACACAGACTGACGGGAAGACAACTAACAGGATATTTTACACCCGGACTAAGTAAATGAACTAAAGGACTGAATATATAACTTTATATTTTTTCATTCTTAAATCTGCAGTTTTTTTCAGATTTAAGATACAAAATATCTTACAAAACATTATGCATTACACTAGGTTCAATTAACACACACAGCTCTCTTCTGATTAGCTAACACTAGCAATAAATACAGTTTATTATTATATTTATTTATTCATATGCCATGCACACAGGCACACAGGTGTGAAAAAACAGCCTTGGTCTAGGTTCCCTTTTAATATGCTGCTGAATCAGCAAAAAGTTGAAGAATTTAGAATTGGAGAACTATACTCTGAATGTTGTTGAATCGGCATTTACATGAATATAACAACAAATATGAAGTCTTGAATAAACCTGGAAAGCTCCACATCAATCTGATACAACTTTAGAATGCAGCTTACACATTGATGCATTAGTAAGCATTACTAGAATTTAAGATCAGGTTAAACACGAGCTATTAGATTTCAATTGCTTTTCTGTTGATTGTGTTGTATAAATAAAGTAATATTGAATAATTATGTATTTTTATACATTTAATATATTCATATTTTACTGCAGAACTAATACTTTTACTACCAATACTAAATATCTTTAGCTGCTCCCCTGCTGATAAAATAATCTTGGATGAAATCAAGGGTTGATTTAAACTGAGCTGTTTTCTTTCAGCAGAGTATAGGCTTACTTTTACTTAAGTGATATTGTGAATGATTTTAGAGTACTTATACAATAATGTTTTACATCGTTGTTTTGGTAGCCTACTTTTTGTTCAAGAGTCTAAATAGTTAACGTCATGTGAAACCATAGTTTACTTTTATTTTTTATGCAAATGAAGTCGTTATTTGATCAGGTGAAATTTAATTTGTACTTACAAGAGGACATATTTATAACATTATAGATAGCCTATTATAACTTGTATCACTATACGGTTACAATAGCTAACAATAAAGAAAGGACAGTATAAAAAACAACTTTCTTACAACTAGGCCTACTACTTTTTGAGAAGAAAGTAAAAGAGGAAATAGCCGGGGTTTTCGGTCAGAAGCGTTGTTTTTCCGACCTATCATAACATTTTATGATATACAATCAATTATCCTAATTAGATTTGCTGAAATCTCATCGAACATTACTAACAAAGAACTGCTAACAGAGCACTTATATACTAATAACGGACTGGCGTATCTATAGCCAGTTGAGTAGCACTTGACATGCTTGGCTCTATATGAAACCTGATGTAGGCTACTTATATGATTCTGTTTTCTTCAAGGTTGTGTCTTCCTGGTCGAATGTACTTATTGTAAGTCGCTTTGGATAAAAGCGTCAGCTAAATGCAATATAATGTAATGTAAAAAACATATTTTACTTTTATCGGACATAATTTCCCGTTACTTTAAAACGGAAGCTCTCTCCACTCTAATATAGCGTGCTGCTACGTTACAAAAACATTTGGTTTTATGAATAAATAAATAACCAAGTGTAGGGTAAGTGTAGGGTACTTACCGTTATAGTTCCTCCTGTGAGTCTCTGTAGCCCCAAAGATTATCGCTAGTCCTCAGCAGCATGATTTGTGGTCTGGACTAATGTCAGCGCGCTGGGCGGTGCCCGTTTCTCATGATGGACCTCTGCGTCAGGAGGACTGACTGTCCATACTACAGATAGATAGATGGATAGAAAGATAGATCAGATCTATAGATGTATAGATAGATGTATAGATATATAGATATATAGATAAATAGATGGATAGATAGATACATAGACGTTAGATATTAATTATTTATTTTCAAAACAATAACTTAAAATCTCTTTACTATTATTTTTTTGTTCAAAACATAATTTATTATTTAAAGAGCCTGTGACACCATCCCAACAACTGTTGTGCAATGAAATATTGGGCTACTAGTAATCTCGAACCGTCAGTTTAAAAAAGAAAAAGCGATACCGTTCCGTTAAATATCAATAATTTCGAACATCGCGGGGAAATTCCTTGACTCATTTTGAAGTTTTGGGGGAAGCCGGAAGTGACGTCAATGCGGGAACGCTTCGAGAGTCAAACACGGACAAAGTGTGTTGTCATGCGTAGAAATGGTGAATTACTGAGATTAGGCACGTTAATAACGTTGTAATGAAGTTGACTACAGTATATTCATATGTGTCAGTGCTTTCATGTCAATTCGGCGACATTGAAGAAACACACTCTTCAGACATAAACATAAATGATCGTGGTGAAGATGATGATTACATTAGGATTAAAAATCGGGAGTGAAAGCTGCTGAATTTCCTCCCGTCGGATGTGATATAAAAACAAATCGATTATTTTTGTGGATGAAACTACATTTATTAGTGCTTTCATGTCAATTCGGCGAACATATGATACATTACATGATGAGTGAGGATGATGATTAAAAATCGTTTGTTTGAGCCGGTCTGCATTTCCTGATGAGAAAACAAACCGATGCTTTTTGTAGTTGTAGTACACCAACAACATGGATTAAACGTGTGGTTTTTTTACCACAATGTTGGGGAAATTAATGGATAAAATGCACGGATTATTATTATTATTCCCACTCCGATCGGGACACACCGTTTCCCCGCAGCGAGGCTCCCCCCGTTGACAATTTACGTGGGCTGGGTGCAGTGGCGGACTGGCCATCGGGACGAATCCCGATGGGCCGGTACCGAAGTGGGCCGGTCTGATAAGTAACTAGCACATCCCCCATAGGCGGCGCGTGAGGCTCAGGTTTGAGAAGGCTAAATAACTTCTTTTACCTGACGCTGCCCGCCTCCGGCGTCTATAGAAAAGAGATAAACTCAGTGTGCGGAGTTTAAATCTCTCAAGTCATATTACAGGATAAAGAAAATACAGTTTAAACTGCCGTATGCAGAGAAGACGCCGACGTGTCGCACTTATCATTCATATTACATCATCAATCAGATCATCGATCATATAATATCATAATATATCATATATTTCCTTATCTGAGTCAGCTTCTCCAGCCTCATCTGGCCGTGCAACACTCACAGTGTCACAGACTGGATGCAGAAGTATTATTTAACACATTATGTTGACGAAACACTCGAGACAAATGTAATTAAAGTCAGATCCACTCGTGTCTTAGACGTGAACGCGCTCTCAGCTGGAGAAAGAAACCCTGGCTTGATTTACCGAGTTGATAAACAGCGTCGTAGGACCGCTTAGCGAGATCTCGTTTGTTAGTTTGTTGTTGTTAGTTTGTTTGTTACTCAAACATATCCAGGGTCTGTTGAACTGGCTTCGTAGTACAGGGCACAGGTGGCTAGCAGCGCTAATGTCAAAGACACAGACATTATACATTATATTTGTATTTTACCAGGATGCAGTGACACAAATATTTACATATTTACATTTACTATCTACAGCACCCTGACATCCCCCACTCCCCCCGTTGACAATTTACTAGCGGTACCGAAGTGGGCCGGTCGAGAGTCCCGGGATGATTTTTAGTCCCAGTCCCACTGGCTACATGACCATATGATCGCCCATATTGACGCACCTCATTCCTAAACTTCTAACAGATACAACATAAACCGATCCTTCAGCCTCATATGAGCTCTCAGACACGTTCAACATTAACCTGTCATCGCTGTCTGAGCTTGCTGCTGTGTGCGCCGTCGTGCGTTTACATCTGACTGTATATATATAAAGGTTTACATGCAGATGCTGGGATCCTGGACGGTGCAGCTGGAGCGCTGTGCCCGCAATGACGTCACCCATCATTTGGCGGGACTTGAAGAATCCGCGAGAAGATCCAGAAAATTGTCAACATTGAAGGCAGATTAATGGTTATCAAAGTACAAATATCCAAAATCAGTTCAGTAACGGTTTTCAAGGGGACAATATGTACTCAAATTGATGGGTTTGGATGATGGGGGAAAACCGTGTCACAGGCTCTTTAATTAGGCTCAGGTTAGGTTCAGGCTCCTTGGCTACAGGCTCAGGGTCAAACAGACCAGACAGGGCTTCAGGCTCGACATTCTGAGAATCTGGTCTGTAAGAAAGAACAAAATCAAAACGGATAATAAAGAACAACCATAAAGTCCACCTAGTTTGGCGAGAGTTTATCCTTAACCAATAACAGATTATCAAGCAGTCTTTGGAGAACCTGGCGGACATGTTGTTTATTTGATTCAAGGTCGGGGAAGTAAATCAGAATGTCATCTAAGTAGACAAAGACAAACGGTTAAAAACACTCCCAAGCCTTGGATATGTTAAAAACCTAGCAGGCAGGGATTGAAGATAAATCAGGACGATCTAATCCTGTCTGTTTCCTGACTATAGTTTGCTTTCTCTATCTCAACTAACGGATTAAAACAGTTGCGTGAGCATTCTTTCCCCCACCCCTTCAACCTCTCAGAGTGCTAATCAATGTGGGTGTTATGTTATTTCAACCAGGGAAAACTCAATATGAGGGGATGTTGGGCCGAGTTAAAAAAGTGAAAAGACATGCACTTGCGATGGTGATCGTTCATCATAATTTCTAGAGGCTCTTTAAATAAGAGCTGTCAGATTTTTTCAAACTAAATAGACTATCCAGTATGAGCACTTTGGTTCTTTCATTAGGGTCTAAAAGTAATTGACTGAGCTGAGAACAGGAGATAGGAGGCGGGGGCTTAAGGGAAAACCGAGGTGTGCGAATGGCGACTCTCATTATCTCTTACGAGGAAACAATGGCAAGGCACTATAGGCAAGGCAAGGCAAGGCAAGGCAAGTTTATTTATATAGCACTTTTTGTCACGATTCTCATGTTATGTCACGTTTGTAGTTTTGTCTGTGTTGGTGTTTTTCTTGTCTTTGGGTTTCCTGTTTTATTGTGTAAAGTGTTCACCCCCGTTTCCTGCCTGTCTGCTTTCTGTCTGTTTCCCTCCCTGATTACCCGATTGTGTTCACCTGTTGTCCTTGTGTTTCTCCTCCCCTGCCCGGCTGTTTCTCGTTGTCGTGATTATCCCTCCCTGTATTTAGTCTTAGCTCTTTCTGTGTTCAGTGTTGGGTCGTTGTTTGTTGGTGACTGAGTTCACCGGTGAGTGTTCCGTGTTGGCATCCATGTTTCATTATCCTTGAAATAAAGGTTTTCTCAGAGTTATCTGCATTTGGGTCCTGCTTCCTTCACTCGACCGTGACAGAACGACCCAACCAGAAAGGGACCCAGCAGACGATCCTTTTGAGGTGGAGCTGCAACATTTTTCTTTTCCTTTGGCATGTTGCTACGATTGGTGGAAGGAAGCGTCCAGTGTTCGGCTGAAGGAGGCCGCTCTGGTAGAGGCGCACCGGTTGGCGATGGAGAAGCTCGACTTGGTGAAATTCTTACCTGACTGGATGTTGGACTTCCTCTGGAGGTGTGATTTCCAGCCTGCTGACTACAGACGTCTCGGAGTGGTCCGTCTGGGGTCAACCCATGCTTCTGTTCCAGTGCCTGCTCCTGTTCAGGAGTCATATGCTGGAACTGATCAGGCTTATGGAGGCCCACGGAGTATTCAGGCGGCTGCTAAGAGGAGTCGTCGCAAGGCCAGACTAGGAGCCCGGGCCCCAGCAGCCATGGTTCCAGTCCCAGTACAGGCCCCAGCAGCCATGGTTCCAGTCCCAGTACAGGCCCCAGCAGCCATGGTTCCAGACCCAGTACAGGCCCCCGCAGCCATGTTTCCGGCTCCAAGACCGCCCCACACAGTCATGATCCAGGCTCCAGAACTGGATCATACAGCCATGTTTCCGGCTCCAGGGCCAGCCCCAGCGGCCATGGTCCCGGCTCCAAGAGCGCCCTATACAGCCATGTTTCCGGCTTCAAGACTGGATTATACAGCCATGTTTCCGGCTTCAGAGCTGGATCTTACAGCCAGGATTCTGGCTTCAGCAGCCATGATTCTGGCTTCAATTCCGGTCCCCGCAGCCATGGTTTCAGCCCCAGTTCTGGCCCCAGCAGCCATGGTCCCGACCCCAGCTGCCTTGGTTCCAGACCCAGATCTGGCCCCAGCTGCCACAGTCCCATCTCGAGTTCCCTCCTTTAGTCCCTCCTCTAGTTCCTCCTCGAGTCCCCTCTCTAGTTTCCCTCTCGAGTCCCCTCTCGAGTCCCCTCTCAAGTTCCCTTCTCTAGTTACTCCTCTAGTCCCTCCTCTAGTCTCTCCTCTAGTCCCCTCTGTAGTCACTTCTCGAGTCCCATCTCTGTTTCCATCTCAAGTCCCCTCTCCAGTTCCCCCTCGAGTCCCCTCTCGAGTTCCCTCCTCTAGTCCCTCCTCTAGTCCCTCTTCGAGTCCCCTCTCTAGTTCCCCTCTCGAGTTCCCTTCTGTAGTTGCTCCTCTAGTCTCTCCTCTAGTCCCCTCTGTAGTCCCTTCTCGAGTCCCCTCTCTGTTTCCATCTCAAGTTCCCTCTCCAGTTCCCCCTCGAGTCCCCTCTCGAGTTCCCTCCTCTAGTCCCTCCTTTAGTTCCTCCTCTAGTCCCTCCTTTAGTTCATCCTCTAGTCCCTCCTCGATTCCCCTCTCTAGTTCCCCTCTCAAGTCCCCTCTCGTGTTCCCTTCTCTAGTTACTCCTCTAGTCCCTCCTCTAGTCTCTCCTCTAGTCCCCTCTGGAGTCCCCTCTCCAGTCTCCTCTCGAGTCCCCTCTCAAGTCTCTGCTCGAGTTCCCTCTCCAGTCCCAATTCAAGCCCCTACGCAAGTGTTGTTGGAGGTTCCGCTGGGGGTCCTGCCAACCCTGTGTCCTGTGCCGTTGGAGGTCCCGCAGAATACTCTCCTGCCGGGGGTCCTGCCAACCCTAGGTCCGGTCTCGTTGGAGGGCCCGCCGTCTGCTCCCCTGCCGGGGGTCCTGCCAACCCTGTGTCCCGCCGTTTGAGGTCTCGCAGAATACTCTCCTGCCGGGGGTCCTGCCAACCCTTTCTCCTGTCTCGTTGGAGGTCCCGCCGTCTGCTCCCCTGCCGGGGGTCCTGCCAACCCTGTTTCCTGTGCCGTTGGAGGCCCCGCCGACTACTCTCCTACCGGGGTTCCTGCCAACCCTATGTCCTGTCCCGTTGGAGGTCCCACAGACTACTCTTCTGCCGGGGGTCCTGCCAACCCTATATCCCGTGCCGTTGGAGGTTCTACCGGGGGCCCTGCCAGCCCCATGTCCATCACCTGTCTTGCCGGGGTTCCTGCCAACTCCTGGTCCTCTTCCGTGGGGGATCCTGCCGAAGCCTGTCCGACCGGCTCCGGTTTCTGTCCGGCCGACACCAGGTCCTGCCCGGTCTCCGGAGCTGTCCCATCAGCGCTTTCCTGCCCGGCCTCCGGATCCTGTCCGGTCGACACCGGCTCCTGCCCGGCCTCCGGAGCTGTCCGGTCTTCGCCCTCGAGCCCGGCCCCCTGAGAGCCGCGGTCTTCGCCCTCGAGCCCGGCCCCCTGAGAGCCGCGGTCCTCGCCCTCTGGCCCGGTCCCCTAACTCTTCCTGCCGTTGCCTTCGCCCTCGGGCCTGGCCCCCTGACTCTTCCTGCCGCTGCCTTCGGCCCTCCATGGTCCCCACCTTGGACTCTGTCTTGACCCCTGGCCATCCGCCCGAGACCCCTTCCTGGTCATCTGCCTTGCCCCCGGGCCGTCCGGCCGAATCCCCCTTTTTGGACTCTGCCTTGCCCCCCGGGCCGTCCGCCCGAGACTCCTTCCGGGTCCTCCGCTGTGTTCCTGGGCCCAAGACCCGTCCTCCAGAACCCCTCCACCCACCCTGGTGGCCCTAGTTGTGTGTCCCTCCTCCAGAGCCCCTCCACCCACCCTGCTTGGGGTTTTGTACTTTTTTTTTTTATTTTAGTGACGTTTGGAATCCGTCCCTTGAGGGGGGGGGGGGGTGGGGTCAGGGTCAAACAGACCAGACAGGGCTTCAGGCTCGACATTCTGAGAATCTGGTCTGTAAGAAAGAACAAAAATCAAAACGGATAATAAAGAACAACCATAAAGTCCACCTAGTTTGGCGAGAGTTTATCCTTAACCAATAACAGATTATCAAGCAGTCTTTGGAGAACCTGGCGGACATGTTGTTTATTTGATTCAAGGTCGGGGAAGTAAATCAGAATGTCATCTAATTAGACAAAGACAAACGGTTAAAAACACTCCCAAGCCTTGGATATGTTAAAAACCTAGCAGGCAGGGATTGAAGATAAATCAGGACGATCTAATCCTGTCTGTTTCCTGACTATAGTTTGCTTTCTCTATCTCAACTAACGGATTAAAACAGGTTGTGTGAGCATTCTTTCCCCCACCCCTTCAACCTCTCAGAGTGCTAATCAATGTGGGTGTTATGTTATTTCAACCAGGGAAAACTCAATATGAGGGGATGTTGGGCCGAGTTAAAAAAGTGAAAAGACATGCACTTGCGATGGTGATCGTTCATCATAATTTCTAGAGGCTCTTTAAATAAGAGCTGTCAGATTTTTTCAAACTAAATAGACTATCCAGTATGAGCACTTTGGTTCTTTCATTAGGGTCTAAAAGTAATTGACTGAGCTGAGAACAGGAGATAGGAGGCGGGGGCTTAAGGGAAAACCGAGGTGTGCGAATGGCGACTCTAATTATCTCTTACGAGGAAACAATGGCAAGGCACTATAGGCAAGGCAAGGCAAGTTTATTTATATAGCACTTTTTGTCACGATTCTCATGTTATGTCACGTTTGTAGTTTTGTCTGTTGGTGTTTTTCTTGTCTTTGGGTTTCCTGTTTTATTGTGTAAAGTGTTCACCCCCGTTTCCTGCCTGTCTGCTTTCTGTCTGTTTCCCTCCCTGATTACCCGATTGTGTTCACCTGTTGTCCTTGTGTTTCTCCTCCCCTGCCCGGCTGTTTCTCGTTGTCGTGATTATCCCTCCCTGTATTTATTCTTAGCTCTTTCTGTGTTGGGTCGTTGTTTGTTGGTGACTGAGTTCACCGGTGAGTGTTCCGTGTTGGCATCCATGTTTCATTATCCTTGAAATAAAGGTTTTCTCAGTTATCTGCATTTGGGTCCTGCTTCCTTCACTCGAACGTGACACTTTTCAACGCAAGGCAATTCAAAGTGCTTTACAAAAATGAAAGACATTAAGCATTAAAAAAGAAAAGCTAATAAAATAAACATTAAAAGGAAAAATACATGGATAAAAGTTACAGTGCAGTTTAAGATATGAATAGTTCAATTAAAAGCAGCGACAAAAAGAAAAGTCTTCAGCCTGGAGGTTTCTGGGAGTTTGTTCCAGATATTTGGAGCATAATAACTGAACGCTGCTTTACCATGTTTAGTTCTGACTCTGGGGACAGAAAGCTGACCAGTCCCTGAAGACCTGAGAGAACTGGATGGTTCATAATTTAGCAGGAGGTCAGTAATGTATTTTGGGCCTAAACCATTCAGTGCTTTATAAACCAGCAGCAATATTTTGAAATCTATTCTTTGACACACAGGAAGCCAGTGTAAAGACTTCAGAACTGGAGTGATGTGATCCACTTTCTTAGTGTTAGTGAGGACTCGAGCAGCGGAGTTCTGAATCAGCTGCAGCTTTCTAATAGATTGTTTAGTGAGACCTGTGAAGACACCATTGCAGTAGTCGAGTCTACTGAAGATAAAGGCATGGACAAGTTTTTCCAAATCCTGCTGTGACATTAGTCTTTTAATCCTAGATATATTCTTTAGGTGATAGTAGGCTGATTTAGTAACTGTTTTAATGTGACTGTTGAAACTCAGGTCAGAGTCCATGACTACACCTACATTTCTGGCTTTATCTGTTGGTTTGAACATTGAAGACTGAAGCTCAGCGCTAACTTTTAAACGTTCTGCCTTGGCTCCAAAAACCATTACCTCAGTTTTATCTTTGTTTAATTGGAGAAAGTTCTGACACATCCAGTCATTGATTTGTTCAATGCTCTTACTCAGTGTTTGAATTTGAGCATAGTCTCCTGGTGAAATTGTTACGTAAATGTGTGTGTCATCTGCATAGCTATGGTAACTTATTTTGTTGTTCTTCATTATCTGAGCCAGTGGTAGCATGTAGATGCTAAAGAGAAGAGGCCCCAAGATGGAGCCTTGAGGAACCCCACATGTCATATGTGTCAACTCAGATGTGTATTTACCTATAGAAACAAAGTTGTTTCTGTCCTTACTATAGGCCAAACAATAAGGTTACTGTGGCTTGACAATACGCTCTTTCATAATCTCTTTTTCTGACTCACTGGACAGGACGAACAGGCACTAGACAAAGGGAGAACTGGACAATACGCAAGGTAAGGGGGCACAGGTGAGCTGCTGCACTCCCTGCTGTATGTCAGTCATCTGCTCTTCTTAAGACATTAACCCTGAGAGCAATATATACAATACATATATATATATATATATATATATATACACAAGGTAAGGGGGCTCTTACTCTACAAAATGAAACAGGAAGGCACTATACAACACAAAGACAGGACAAAAAACAATTTAGATAACTAAACTTCATATCTCTTTCATGACATGACAGCTCGTTTACAGTTTACACACAAACACCTGAAACATTCATGTTGGTAAAGATTTTTTGATCATTTACAGGCACTTGTCATTTGTATAAATAATCACAAGTGGTTCTCAATATTCTGTTTATTGTGGGTCTTACTGGTCTTCAGTGCAAAGGACTGAAGGTAGTAACGAATCTGCAAGGTAACCACATCCTCTTCCTGCCTTCCTCCTCACCCACATATTGACTGTTAAAACCTTTTCATTATTTGATCTGTAGCTAACACATTGTCTGGGAGGAGGAGCACCCCATGCAGGCAGATACAACGTCACGTATGGCAAAATCAGCAAGAACCATCCCAGCATGAAGATCCACCAGGTGAAGGTGATGGGAGCAGAAGCAGCATAATGACGTCCAACCGGGGGAGACGCAGTCACCCCAAAGTGCCCTCAAGGTCCAAGTGTTGCCAACTAATACTCATGATAGGATTTATCAGTTCCCCTCTCAGCCCAAATAAAGAAGGCAGAGAAAGTAAACATTCTATTTAGAGTAAATGATGCCTGATGATAACACTGCTGCAGGATCAACCCAAACACTCTTATGCGGGGGGAGTTTTCGGCCAGTTTCAAAATTCAAAGATATCTGCTGCAACTTGACATATTTTAGGACATGTCTGAGCTTTATGGCCTGCCCTGTGATAGTCATGTTCATTCTCAGTGTCAGTAAAAATACGGATCAAATAAAGCCTGACCGCCACCATGTCCATGTAGCTGAGTTCACTCTTCAGAAGCATTGAAATGTTAGAAATCTAACTATTTAGTGAATATAAAGAACACAGTGGTTATGATCTCCACCCATTCCCTGTGGACTTTGCGGTTGACCTCACACATTTGAAGTTACTCAACTGTCCTTCACCTCGTCCACGTTCTCCTTAACCCTCATCCAGCAGCAGTGCCGGGTGTTTAAGGCTGGATATGATTTTTCTACCTGAAGTTGAAGGGGGACATTTCCCGTAAGAATACAGCACTCCCCTTCTGTAGAAACGGCAGATGTTGTGCAAGTAGGCATGGTCAAAGAAGAACTTGCTCTTGCTTACAGAGTTATCGTCACAAAGTGTATAGGGTTCTGTTTGTCACTGCAGAGGGCCAACAAGCCTATCTTGCTGTGAGGATATATAACGATACACTGTTTATGGCTATTTGATATACTTTATTTATTAATCCCCGTGGGGAAATTGTTTCTCTGCATTTGACCCATCCTAGTGTTAGGAGCAGTGGGCAGCCATTTTGAACAGCGCCCGGGGAGCAGTGTAGGGAACGGTGCCTTGCTCAGGGACACCTCGGTAGCACTTGGTCTTGCCGGGACTTGAACTGGTGACCTTCCAATTGCCAAGCCAAGTCCCTATCGACTTCGCCACCACTGCCCCCACGGCTATGAAACACTTTCCTCCCCAAACACCTCTGCGGTTTAGCATTTCCTGTTGTCATAGCGATGTCAGTGAAGGCAGGAAGCCAATGAAACAGAAGAAAATGAAAAAAAGGCATAACAGGAAACACTCCACAAAATGAGTCAAGCGACACATGGTATCTTGCCGATTCTTCAGAATGAGGGAAATGGTATCCCAGTAATTGGCAGCTTTTCCTGTATTTCCTGGCTCAGTTGTGGTTTGATATTAACCCACAGCAAGAGAGGAAGAGTTTCCTCTCTGCGACTGTTGCGGCGCAGACAACACATTTGATTCACCAGGATAGGGAAATCAAGAGCGAGCAGACTGAAAGTACACAGCGACAGATCTTAAAAGTGTCTGCACCTTGTAAAAAATATTGGAATAAGGCCTCTTTGATTATAAAATAATTGTTTATTTGATAATAAGGAGGTTAATAGAAAGAGGCCTGTGATATCAATAAAAAACATTGAGTTTAAGGTCACTGTTTGGCAAGCAAAAGTCCTAGTGAGAGATGTTCTGTAATAATCTTTCAAGCTAGTTTAAGAATTTCTTTAAAAAAAAGACAAAAAAGTCTCAAAGGGCCTAAAGACCACATATTCTGGCTGACAATACCTGCTGAAATAAGGTTTGCACAAGTCATGCAGAAGAATATTCTCTGCGTGGAGATGTCAAACTCCAACCCTTTCATGCATAGAGGCTACTACAGTGGACAGCTTTTCAAAAGGTGTTTTCTTGTATATGCATGGGTTTTGATGGCAGAGTTGCACCATCAGCCATATGACCCTATTGCATCATCCCATACACTGCCACTCAGTGGAAAGTCAGTGCAAGTGCATGATACATTTCTCTAAACCAAGATGAACGACAGAAAGCCAGATGGACCAAGTCACCTGCCGATATCCAGCCAATCCTTTCATGGAAAGCGCTCCCTGCAGGTATAAAACATTTGGTGATGTCAAGTAACAATTAAGGAATCATATAATTCATAAATTGTCAAAGTATTGATTTTATGTTTGCAGGAAATTATGATTATTCACCTGTCCACTAAAGTGGACGTCATGCATCACTACAATTCATACTGTTACTGCTACTGTTCTTCTTCAAAATACTTCATTTGCAATAACTTTTTTTGTTTTCAGTTTAGACTTTAACGCATACACATTTTCAAATTTAGAAAAAAAAAGTTTTATATGTCCACTCAGGTGGACAACCTGAGTGGACATATAACATATTTTTTTCTAAATTTGAAAACTCTTCATGCTGCCCTGTCAGCCCAAGGCGTGAGGATTTTTCATCACGAGAAACAGCTGAGATTAATCAGCCAAGGAGTGAAGGAACTGGTAGGAAACCAGGCCGAGCTTAAAGTTTCCGTCTCTGCACAGATACGACAGCTGACGGATCACATGCAGCAGTTCATTACTCACCTTCAGACTGCACCGCCGATGACGACAGTCACAACTGACTTCTTTCATGTCGCGGATCCTGTTGACGCTGTCAACCCGAGCCAGACTATTTCCTCCTCACTACGGCTGGCTCTTCCGGAGAGGTTCTCGGAGATTCCATAAATTGCAGAGCTTTCCTGGTGCAGTGTGATCTGCATTTCCAACACAACCCAGGTTTTTTTTTATCAGACCATGGTAAAGTGGCGTTCATTGTGTCCCATTTAACGGGAAGAGCTGCAGCCTGGGCGACTGCAGAATGGTCCAGAGACACTGAACTATGTTACTCATTAACCGACTTTATAGACACTATGAGTCATATTTTTGATCACTCGTCACCTGCTACAGAAGCTAGCCAAAGGCTACTTCAGATGCGCCAGCACAATCGCCAGGTGGTGGATTATGCTATCGAGTTTCGCACGGCGGCAGCGGACAACGGGTGGAATGTTCCGGCTCTTCGCAACGCTTTTCTGACTGGGATATCAGATCCAATCAAGGACCAGCTGGCTCCTCTGGAGGTACCACGGGACCTGGAGTCTCTCATCGCCGTTTCCATCCGGATCGACAACCGACGACTTCGGGAAAGGGAGAGAGAACGTCGACGCAACCGTGACGGACATCCCAGTTTCCAGGGCTTTTCTCAGCGAGCCGTTCCACCAGAGGAGGTTTTCCAGCTAGCGGATTCGGCCCGTTGGAGGACAGCACCTCCGCCTGTTGCAGATGAACCCATGCAGTTTGGAAGGACCAGGCTTTCCGTGGAGGAGAGACAGCGCCAGCTATGGCAAAGGTGTTGTTTCTACTGTGGCCATCCGGGTCACCAACTCACTTCATGTCCGGGAAAAGACCAAGCTTACCAGCCAAGAGGAGGGCACTGGTGAGCAAGCTTCCCACAGACTTTCCTCCTCGACCAGTTACCAAGGTAAACATTTTTATTAATAATCAGGTCATTGACCAAGGGGTGCTAATAGACTCAGGAGCAGACGAAAGTCTTATGGATTGGGGCATAGTCAAACAGCTTCGTATAAAGACCGTTCCTCTATCTCGCCCCATTAACGCCAGTGCTTTAGACGGACGTTTATTGTTTACAGTAACCCACTGCACAGAACCTATCCAGATTACTGTAAATAATGACCACACTGAAGTTATGCAGTTTCATATTTTTGAATTGGCTCAGCATCCGATTATTTTGGGTTTTCCGTGGTTAAAAATCCACAACCCACACATTGACTGGCGCTCAGGAAAAATTAAGGAGTGGGGAGAGGACTGCATTAACAGGTGCAAACATTCACAAATTTAACAAATCAAAAGCCATGTCGCTACCTCCTCAACGACCTTTTGATTGCCCCATGATCTCCTACCGGGGGCTCCCATTCCCAAGTGAAGACTATATTTAGTCTCAAGGCCAGAGAGAGCGGCAATGGACAAGTACATTTCCTCTTCTCTCAAATCAGGGATTATCCGCCCTTCATCTTCCCCAGCTGGAGCGGGGTTTTTCTTCGTAGGAAAGAAGGACGGTTCTCTGAGACCTTGCATAGACTACAGCCCTCTTAATGACATTACGGTGAAGAACCGCTATCCTCTGCCACTCATGTCCTCTGCTTTCGAGCTACTTCAGACTGCCAATATATTCACCAAGCTGGACTTAAGAAATGCTTATCACTTGGTTAGAATAAGGGACGGGGATGAGTGGAAGACAGGATTTAACACTCAGAGCGGTCACTATGAATACCTTGTGATGCCTTTTGGACTGTGTAATGCACCAGCAGTGTTTCAGGGTTTTGTGAATGAAGTTTAGCGGGAATTTTTGAATGTTTCTGTGTTTGATGACATTTGGATTTTCTCACCAGACTCTAATGGCGCGTTTCCACTGCAGCGGGTAGCTCACTTTAAGCGTGCCGAGCCGTGCGGGGCCCGTTTTTGGTTGCGTTTCCACTTGGCCTAGTTTTGGCCCGGGGCTACTTTTTCACCTTTTTTCTGGCCCGACTAAATCGTGGTTCTAGGGCCAGGAACAACCAGGCTGAGTCGGGCTGAGTATGCTAAACTAGAGAGAGAATCGCTGGCAAGGGGGCTACAACTACAACAACATGAACATATTTGACCGTGATTTAAGTGTAATACACGTTTCAAAATGATGCCGAAGTAACAACATACTGATACTGGTTAGTAAAAACTATGAATTAATGCTTTGACAAGTCTGCAGACAGACGGCAGGCAAAAAACCCTTTTAAAATGCGTGTTTTCTAAATGGAGCTTGGCTAAGCTAACGTTATATATGCTCCGACCATCCACACTCACAACAACGGCCTATAGCCTACAGACACAAATAAACCAGCGACTGTATTCGCCATGACATAGGCAGTCTGTGGTTTGTACTTGTTTAACTTTTGTCTAGTTTCTGAACAGATAAGAAGAGCTGTGAGCTGTGAGCTCTGAGTGCTAAGAGCTAACGGCTGTGTTGTTTTTCTGGGGCTCTCATTGAAGATGACGTCACGGCTCCGCCTACACTGCGTTACTATAGTAACTACCCCAGTTCCTAAACTGTAATGGAAGCGCAGCATTAAAGTGAGCCGGGCCTAATAAGGCCTAACCAAACCGAGCGAGGCCAAGCGAGGCCTGCAGTGGAAACGCGCCATAAGTCCCATGTTCACCATGTCCGTCAGGTTCTGCAGAAACTACTCGAAAATCAATTGTATGTCAAGGCAGAGAAGTGTGAGTTCCACGCAGAAAAGGTGGCTTTTCTAGGATACATAATCTCACTAAACCAGATTCAGATGGATCCTACTAAAGTCAGTGCAGTTTCCAAGTGGCCAACACCAGACTCCAGGAAGAAGGTTCAGCAGTTCCTAGGGTTTGCAAACTTCTACAGAAAGTGTGTAAGAAACTTCAGTTCTGTAGCTGCTCCTCTGCATGTTCTAACTTCTCCTAAGGTTCCCTTCAAGTGGACTTCCCAGGCGGACGTAGCTTTCCAGCTCCTCAGGGAAAAGTTCACCACAGCTCCCATTCTCACCATCCCGGATCCCCAGCGCCAGTTTGTGGTCGAGGTCGATGCTTCCAATGAGGGAATTGGAGGAGTATTGTCCCAAAGATCCATGGAGGACAACAGGATACACCCATGTGTCTTCCTGTCGTGTAAGTTGATGACGGCAGAGAATAACTATGTTAGCAGGGAACGTTCTCACAACTTTGGCTAACGTTACCTATTGGTTCTTATAAGGTGTAGTGGCTATTTGTCAACAACAATAAAACTTCAAAAGGTCACCGAGGCACCAGGTATAGTGGATCTTACGCAGATCATGAGTTGGTAATGAGTCCATTGTCCAGACAAGGCATCGACGTTTTTGTGGTATTTATTAGCTTCACTTTGGCAAGAACAATACAGCAAAAGGTGTTGAAATGTTTGCTGAACTCAGCCCTGATACTGGTAAAAAACCATAGACCTTCCCGGTGCCCACTGACTGCTGCTGTGCCCTGATTGACTTAAATAAACCCAGCTATGTGCCCAAATTGATCACCTTCAAAATAAAAGCATTTTAGCTGGAACACAACCTAACTTAAATAATATGTCTGTAAATTAATTAATTCTACAAAACAAAAAATAACAAATAAATACATTAAATAAATGTGAAAAATACTGAATAGCTTCCGCATAAGGTTTTAAAGAAACATTTTATTTGATGTTCAAAGAACCTTTTTAGGATGTTTATTTTTTCAAATAATGTTCCAAGGTTTAAGGTTAACTAAGACATAACGTTTTAACTGCAACATTCAGAGGATGTTTTGAGGATGTTATTGAGGCCTGAGATGACAGAAAGTGTTTTATAAAATGTTCCTTTAATGTGATATGTTAACAAAGGTGGAACGTTTTGCCTGCAACATTCTAAGGATGTGTTTTGGACTATGTTGGGTAACACATTAAAGATGTTCTTTATAAAACATTCCCTCAATGTTACATGATAACAAATGAAGAACATTTTCAAAGCAACATTCTGAAAATGTTTTATAAAGTTAAAAGTTAAAGTTAAGTTAAAGCCTTTTATTGTCATTATACACAGAGTGCAACTCTGTCCCAGTGTGCAAAAAATACAAACAAATACATAACACTAAAAAACACGGCAATTGGACAGACAACATACAATCATACGGGGGAATAAATAGTTACAAAATAATATTGATATAAAAAAGAGTATATAAAAGTGCATTTAAAAGTGTGTGTATGTGTGAGAATGGTTACAGTTATTGCATTATGTGTGGTGGTTGAGCAGCCTGACGGCCCAGGGGTAGAAACTGTTTTTGAGTCTGTTTGTCCGTGACTTGAAGCTCCTGTATCTCCTCCCAGAAGGCAGGAGAGAGAACAGTCTGTGACCTGGGTGAGAGCTGTCCTTTATTATTTTGTTAGCTCTGCTGAGGCAGCGGGAGGTGGAGATGTGTTCCAGAGAGGGCAGGGGGCAGCTGATGGTTTTCTCTGCCATCCTGATCACTCTCTGCAGGGCTTTCTTGTCCGCAGCTGAGAATCCTGCATACCACCCCGAGATGGAGTATGACAGCACGCTCTCGATGGTCGCCCGGTAGAAGGACACCAGCAGCTTCTTGTTCAGTCGGTTTCTCCGAAGCACCCTCAGGAAGTGTAGTCGCTGCTGGGCCTTCTTAACTGCTGCAGTGGTGTGTGGTGTCCAGCTGAGGCTCTCCGAGATGTGAACCCCCAGGAACTTAAAGGTGGAGACCCTCTCCACTCTCTCTCCATTGAGGTGAAGGGGGGCGGGTTCTGGACGGTGCTTTCTGAAGTCTATGATGATTTATTTTGTTTTGCTTGTGTTCAGATACAGATTGTTTGCTGAACACCACACAGACAGCTTCAGGATCTCGTCTCTGTATGCCGACTCCTCGTCTCCCTTATAAATTTGGCCGACCACAGTGGTGTCATCTGCAAATTTGATAATGGAGTTGGAGGGGTGAATGGGAGAGCAGTCGTGTGTGTAGAGAGTGTAGAGTAGAGGGCTCAGCACGCAGCCCTGCGGGGAGCCAGTGCTGAGGGTGCGGGTGGAGGAGCAATAAGGGCCTATTTGTTAGGATTTGTCTGTGTTAGTATTTTTCGTGTCCTTTTCTATCTTTGGGTTTCCTATTTTATTTTGTAAAGTGTTCACCCCCGTTTCCTGCCTGTTTGCTTTCTGTCGGTTTCCCTCTCTGATTACCCAATTGTGTTCACCTGGTACCTATGTGTTTTCTCCTCCCTCCTCACCTGTCTCGTGTTTGTGATTAGTCCTGGGTGTATTTAAGTTCTGTGTTTTCTGTCTCTCTTTGTCGGGTTGTCTTGTGTATTGGCTTGTCCTCGGTGAGTGTTCTGTTCTGTATTTGTCAGCATAGCCTTGAAATAAAGGAATTGTTTGTACGTTAATCTGCATTTGGGTCCTACCTGCTTCACACACCGTAACATTACAACCCGACCTTAAATATGGGCCCAGCAGATCCTTTTGAGCAGGAATTATTGGATTTTACGTTTTCTTTGGCTACCTGCTCTGATCAATGGACAGGAGCGGTCAGGGTTCAGCAGCGAGATGCTGCTCTGGCAGAAGCAGTCCACCTTACACTGAGGAATCAAAGTTTGGTGAAATTCTTACCTGCCAGGCTTTTGGATTACCTCACAATTTGTTTTCCCGATCCTGACAGACCCAGGTCTCCCAACTCCTGTTTTGATACCACACGCATTGGTGTGGTCCGTCTGGCGTCAGCCCCTGCTTCTCACCCAGTGTTTGCTACTGTCCAGGAGCCATTCGCTGGTACTCGTCTGGCCTTTGGAGGTCCACGGAGCCTCTAAACGGCTCCTAAAGGAAGGGGTCGCAAGGCCAGGTTGGCAGCACGAGCCCAAAGAGCCAGGGTTCCAGAACCAGTTCAGCCCCCAGCAGCCATGGTTACGGACCCAGCTCTGGCCCCAGCAGCCATGGTTCCGTGCCCCAGTACCATCCCACATAGCCATGGTACCGTGCTCCAGTACCACCCCACACAGCCATGGATCCGTGTTCCGGTTCCCTGCCCTGCAGCCATGGTTCCGGCTCCAGTGCCGGTCCCAGCAGCCACGGTCCCTGCTCCGGAACCGGACTTTACAGCCATGTTTCCGGCTCCAGAACCGGACCTTTCAGCCATGATTCTGGCTTCAATTCCGGCCCCAGTCCCGGCCCCAGTCCCGGTCCCAGCAGCCTTGGTGCCAGACCCAGATGTGGCCCCAGCTGCCACAGTCCCATCTCCAGTTCCCCCTCAAGTTCCCTCTCGAGTTCCCTCCTTTAGTCCCTCCTCTGGTCCCTCCTTTAGTCCCTCCTCGAGTCCCCTCTCTAGTTCGCCTCTCGAGTCCCCTCTCAAGTTCCCTTCTCTAGTCCCTCCTCTAGTCCCTCCTCTAGTCCCCTCTGGAGTCCCCTCTCCAGTTCCCTCCTTTAGTCCCTCCACTGGTCCCTCCTCTAGTCCCTCCTCGAGTCCCCTCTCAAGTTCCCTTCTCTAGTCCCTCCTCTAGTCTCTCCTCTAGTCCCCTCTGGAGTCCCCTCTCCAGTTCCCTCCTTTAGTCCCTCCTCAAGTCCCCTCTCTAGTTCCCCTCTCGAGTCTCCTCTCAAGTTTCGTTCTCTAGTTCCTCCTCTGGTCCCTTCTCTAGTCCCCTCTGTAGTCCCTTCTCTAGACCCTTCCCTAGTCCCTCCTCAGGTCACTTTCCTAGTCCCTTCTCTAGTCCCTTCTCTAGTCCCATCTAAAGTCCCTACTGAAGTGCTGTTGGAGGTCCCGCAGACTACTCTTCTGCCGGGGGTCCTGCCAACCCCAGGTCCTGTGCCGTTGGAGGTCCCGCAGACTACTCTTCTGCCGGGGGTCCTGCCAACCCCATGTCCTGTGCCGTTGGAGGTCCCGCCGACTGCTCTCCTGCCGGGGGTCCTGCCGGGGGTCCTGCCGGCCCTTTGTCCTGTCCCGTTGGGGGTCCCGCCGTCTGCTCTCCTGCCGGGGGTCCTGCCAACCCTTTGTCCTGTCCCGTTGGGGGTCCCGCCGACTACTCTCCTGCCGGGGATCCTGCCAACCCTTTGTCCTGTCCCGTTGGGGGTCCCGCCGTCTACTCTCCTGCCGGGGGTCCTGCCAGCTCCTTGTCCTGTCTCGTTGGAGGTCCCGCCGACTACTCTCCTGCCGGGGGTCCTGCCAACCCTTTGTCCTGTGCCGTTGGAGGCCCCACCGACTCCTCTCCTGCCGGGGGTCCTGCCAACTCTTAGTCCTGTGCCGTTGGAGGCCCCGCCGACTACTCTCCTGCCGGGGGTCCTGCCAACCCTTTGTCCTGTCCCGTTGGGGGTCCCACCGTCTGCTCTCCTGCCGGGGGTCCTGCCAAACCTTTGTCCTGTGCTGTTGGAAGCCCCGCCGACTGCTCTCCTGCCGGGGGTCCTGCCAACCCTTTGTCCTGTGCTGTTGGAGGCCCCGCCGACTGCTCTCCTGCCGGGGGTCCTGCCAATCCCGTGTCCTGGTCCTCTTCCGTGGGGGATCCTGCCGAGGCCTGTCCCACCAGCTCCGACACCGGGTCATGCCCGGCCTCCGGCGCTGTCCCGTCAGCGCCTTCCTGCCCGGCCTGCGGAGCTGTCTGGTCCTCACCCTCGGGCCCGGCCCCCTGACTCTTCATGCCGCTGCCTTCGCCCCTCCATGGTCCCCACCTTGGACTCTGTCTTGCCCCCGGGCCGTCCGCCCGAGTCCCCCTTTTTGGACTCCGCCTTACCCCCGGGCCGTCCGCCCGAGACCCCTTCCTGGTCCTCTGCCTTGCCCCCGGGCCGTCCTCCTGAATCCCCCTTTTTGGACTCTGCCTTACCCCCGGGCCGTCCGCCCGAGACCCCTTCCTGGTCCTCTGCCTTGCCCCTGGGCGGTCAGTTCAGTCCCGTCCTCCTGACCCCCTCCTCCCACCCTGGTGGCTTAGTGATGCGTCCCTCCTCCGGACCCCCTCCACCCACCCTGCTTGAGTTTTCGGATTTTTGTTTTTTGTTTTGGGACGTCTGGGATCCGTCCCTTGAGGGGGGGGTATTTGTTAGGATTTGTCTGTGTTAGTATTTTTCGTGTCCTTTTCTATCTTTGGGTTTCCTATTTTGTAAAGTGTTCACCCCCGTTTCCTGCCTGTTTGCTTTCTGTCGGTTTCCCTCTCTGATTACCCAATTGTGTTCACCTGGTACCTATGTGTTTTCTCCTCCCTCCTCACCTGTCTCGTGTTTATGTGATTAGTCCTGGGTGTATTTAAGTTCTGTGTTTTCTGTCTCTCTTTGTCGGGTTGTCTTGTGTATTGGCTTGTCCTCGGTGAGTGTGCTGTTCTGTATTTGTCAGCATAGCCTTGAAATAAAGGAATTGTTTGTACGTTAATCTGCATTTGGGTCCTACCTGCTTCACACACCGTAACATTATTTTCACTGTCTGAGGACGGTCTGTAAGGAAATTATTAATCCAGGCACATAAGATGGAGGGGAAACCTAGGCTTGACTGTTTTTCCACTAGTATGTCAGGTATAATGGTGTTAAAAGCTGAGCTAAAATCGACAAACAGCATCCTTATATAGTTGCCTGGGCCTTCTAGGTGGCTCACAGCTGTGTGAAGGACCGTGGCGATGGCATCATCCGTGGATCTGTTGGCTCTATAGGCGAACTGATGAGGGTCGAGGGAGGGTGGGAGGCTGGCTTTGATGTAGTCGGCCATCAGTCTTTCGAAACATTTCATCACCGCCGATGTTAGGGCTATGGGCCTGTAGTCGTTGAGCTCTCTGACTGGTGTCTTTTTGGGGACAGAAATGATGGTAGCCGTTTTCAGACAGGATGGAATGCAAGCTTGTGACAGGCATAGGTGTAAAATCCTGGTCAGGACCCCTGAAAGCTGGTCAGCACAAGCTTTGAGTACTTTTCAGGATGTTATTGAGGCCTGAGATGACAGAAAGGGTTTTATAAAATGTTCCTTTAATGTGATATGTTAACAAAGGTGGAACGTTTTGCCTGAAACATTCTAAGGATGTGTTTTGGACGTTGTTGGGTAACACATTAAAGATGTTCTTTATAAAACATTCCCTCAATGTTACATGATAACAGAAGAAGAACATTCTCCAAGAAACATTCTGAAAATGTATTCAGGATGTTATTCTTTCTTTATAAAACGTTCCTGTTATGGCAAATATTAACACGGTCATGGTCAATGTCAGATTTATTTCTAGAGCGCTTTAAAAAACAAACGTGTTGCATTTGTTTGAAAAAGATGTTTTGAAAAATCTGATGTCACCATTTTTCCTTTTGAAAAAAACAATCAAGCACGTAATTCATGTTAAGCTGTAAGCAGATATTGCATGTTTGCGGTGGCATGTGTGAGTTCCCAGCTAGAAATGTTTGTTACCATTCGTTGTTCTAGGAATGTTTTCAGCGGGAAGTTTTATTTTGGTTCCCAGAAGATTCTTCTGAAAGGTAGGATAACGTTCTTTAAAAATTGAAATGTTTGGTGATAACCTAAGATGTTTTTGATAACCTTCTTAAGATGTTTTTGATAACATTGTTAGAACATTATGCCCTACTGTTCTTAAAACGTTTTCAGCAGGACGTTTTAGTTTGTGTAGCTGCCCTCGGCAATAATCACAGCAGAGTCTCGACGGATGTAGTTTCTTTAATGGTCTTTCAATCATCGTGAAAACTAAAATATATACAGACATAGAACAAGTTCAAATCATTGATTAAATCACAAATATATATTCACGGATCAAACAAACACTTGTAATACAGTCCCTGTAACGTACCTCGCTCCGCTCACTGAGGGTGCAATATGTGCGACGTCAGGCATGGCAGTCCTTATCTTAATATATCACTTGGCACTATGAACAGTTGAGCCAAGGAACAACACACACAGTTTCAATTAAAACCTATACAAACCGATTATATAACACAATGTTCGTGGCAATTCAGTAACTTACATGTATGATTGAGAGGTCCGTAGCACAGGCTAGACCTCGTTGCCTGGAAACAGTTTAAATCAGTTATGATTCCGGGGTTCGCAGCGTCACACCCATACCTACGCCCGCCCCTAAACATGCATATTAAAATAACGTAGCGGTCAGTTACACTCCCACCATATCCTGCCCTGATGAACAAACTTAACGAGGTAAACAAACTGGGTGAATCATACAGGATTCCTAGACCGTCAAAAAACAAAACACACTTAAAGGTATGGTGGTTCACACACAAATAAGCTTTGTCGCCTTAGCAAACATGTTTACTAGTATGTCTGATGCAAGTGTATTTTAGCCAATTATTCACCTTCAATGAGTAAAACTAGCTTCTGAATGGGACGTTCTATGATCGAGGGTTTGGAGGTGTAATCTTGTTTCTTTGTTGATTTCCGATCTCCAACTTGCACCTTGACTCGACGAACCAAACCATCGGTCCCTTCAGTTGTCTCGACCACTCGCCCTAGCTGCCACTGATTCCTTGGAAGCATGTCTTCCTTGATAATGACTGTCGTAAACCTTCAGGTTGCGCCGGGGTATGTGCCACTTTTGTCTTAAGGAAACATTCTGGAGGTATTCTTTCTTCCACCGACTCCAGAACTGTTCGGTCAGGTATTGCACTCGTCGACACCTTTTGGCCGAGTACGTGTCTTCCTTCTCAAACTTTCCAGGAGGTGGAAGAGCAATCTTAGAATTCATCAAGATGAGGTGGTTTGGGGTAAGTGGCTCTAGTGACTTGGGATCACTGATTACATCAACGTTTAGTGGACGGCTGTTGACGATAGCCATTGCTTCATAAAGCAGAGTTCGGAGGGAGGCATCGTCTAATCTGCCTGGACATTGTGCGATTGTAACGTTCAGCACATTGCGAATGGTACGAATCTGCCGTTCCCAGACGCCACCTGCATGACTTGCGGAAGGAGCGTTGAGAATGAACTCGCACTGCTTATCTGCGAGGAATGCTTCCAATACCTTGGTGTCGCATTGCTTCAGTGCCCTTTGGAGCTCGTTTTTTTCCCCAACGAAGTTTGTGCCCTGATCACAGCGCAGAACGCATACAGCTCCTCTTAGACTAATGAAGCACCTTAAGGCGTTAATGAAGGCGTCCGTGGACAGATCTTCAAGCATTTCAATATGAACTGCTCGAGAGGACAGACATGTAAAGATGAGGCCGTACCTCTTGCACTCTTTACGGCCCCGCTTGATTACAAATGGGCCAAAGCAGTCCATACCACAAGATGTGAAAGGAGCCGAAGCTTCGACATGTTCTTTGGGCAGTTCGGACATTCGTTGCTCCCCAGCTGGTCTTCTGAGCTTCCGGCATTGCACGCATCTGTGTATCAATTTGGCAACTAATTTGCTCCCACCAATAGCCCAAAATCCATTGGCTCTGATTTCCATTAAGGTTTGACCTCGGCCCTGATGGCAGATCTGGACGTGGTAGTGAGACAGAATCCGCTTGGTGATGTGGCTGTCTTTCGGGAGTATGATGGGGTGCTTTAGTTCTTGACTAAGGGTTGACTTTCCAAGTCTTCCTCCAACGCAGAGGAGTTCTCCGTTCAGGATGGGGTCCAGACGAAGAAGAGGACTTGAACTTGGGAGACTGTCTCCTTGAACATCCTTTTGAAATGCCTTTATCTCTTTTGAGAAAGCTTGCTGCTGGACGAGCCTAATCACCGCTTCAATGGTCCTCCTACGTTCTTCGACTGTCACAAGGTTGCCGTGTTTTTGCTTGGACCCTAGTCTCTTGATTCTTGCAACCACCTTAACGAGCGTAGTCCATGAAGAGAACCGACTCAGGCGACTTAGAACGTCCTGCTGCTCGCTGACTTGAGTTGCGAATGCTTGAATCGATTTAACTTCTGGATCACCAACTAGCAGCTCAGTTGAAGGGGTAGGTGATGGAAGCGCCTTCTGTTCCCATAAAAACGTAGGCCCTAATAACCAGATAGTTGAAGTGATGTCCGCTGCATGAAGACCTCTGGAGGCATGGTCAGCTGGGTTTTGTGTTGTATCAACGTAGTGACACTGGGTTGCTTGTGTATTATCTCTTATCAGTTGAACACGATTTGCAACGAACACATGAAACCTTCTTGCTTCATTGTTGATGTATGCATGTACCACCTGAGAGTCAGTCCGGAAGTATTCTTCGTCAATTTTCATCTCAAGCTCAGTTTTCAACAAAACGCTCATCCTGGCTGAGGTGACCGCGGCTGAGAGTTCAAGTCTGGGAATGCTGGTGATCTTAGTAGGTGCGACTCTTGCCTTTGACATTACGAGGCTGCAATGGATTTCGTCTTTGTCATTCTTGTACCTGAGGTAGGAACATGCACCGTATCCGACATTGCTAGCATCTGAGAAGTGGTGCAGTTCTACTCTCACAATTTTACCAAAGTCTTGAGGGTGGTAGCATCTGGGTATAGTGACTTCCTTTAGCCTTTGAAGACCGTTCTTCCACTCCTCCCACCGTGAACATAAGTTCTCAGATGGGATGATTCTCAAGTGGATCATCCCATCCGATGCCTCTGCGGCACAGCTCTTGCAGAATGCACTTTCCCGTCAGGGCGAAGGGAGAAACAAAACCGAGTGGGTCGTAAAGAGAGGCAACGACTGACAGAAGGCCACGGCGGGTTGGTGGCTGGTCCTTTGGTTCGATGTTGAAGCTGAACGTGTCGTTTTCCATTGACCACTGAATGCCAAGAATGTGTCCTTCTGTTGTTGCATCAGGGTTAAGATTGAGAGGGTCAGTGGTTACTGCTCTTTCTAAGGGGGCTATGCAGGACAGTGCTTCCTTTTGATTTGAGTTGAACTTGTGAAGACGTAAGCCTGCATTTTTGCACAGTTCCTGCGCTTGGACTATCAGTCCTTTTGCCTCTTCGACTGATGGAACACTGGTTAGCCCATCGTCCACGTAAAAGTTATTCTCGATGAAAGCTGATGCTAACGGGTAGTCACTTTTGTGGTGCTGAGCCAGGTATTTAAGTCCAAAGTTGGCGCATCCAGGGGATGAGGAGGCACCAAAGAGGTGGACTGTCATATACTCTTGCTGTTCTGTTTCCAGCTGTCCGCCCTCCCACCAAAGGAACCTCAGGTAGTTGCGGGCTTCATGTGAGATGTGGAATTGGTGAAACATCCTTTCGATGTCACAGATCACTGCCACTGCTTCCCTTCTAAAGCGACAAAGGACTCCCACCAGTGAGTTGATTAGGTCGGGACCTGTGAGTAGAGTATCGTTTAGAGAGATACCGCTAAACTTTGCTGAACAGTCGAAAACAACTCTTAGTTTGCCTGGCTTCTTGGGGTGGTATACCCCGTGATGAGGAATGTACCAAACTGTCTCTCCTTCGGGAGCTGTGGACGCTAGCTCTGCATCGCCTTTGCTAATTATTTCTTTCATGAAGGCAGTATAATGATCGTAATAGTTTGTTAGCTTTTAACTTTTTCTTAAGGTGTTGCAGCCGGATAGTCGCCAGCTTCTTATTGTTTGGTAGTGATGGTGGACTAATGTCCTTGAAAGGAAGAGGCATCTCGTAGTGTCCGTCTTCCTTCTGCCTAATGTTGTCACTAAGGAGTTGCATGAAGCGAACATCATCTTGGGACACATACTTGTCTTCGTAGCATTTTTCATTGAAGTCTGATTCCAAGACTTTCAGCACGTCGGTGGCTGATGGTGTTGGCATCTCATTCACTGTGACTCGATGTACGAAGCTTTGGTGTCCCTGTCTATCCAAATGGGGATTGGCTGAGCCAATGATGCTCCATCCAAGCACGGTTCTTTGTGCGAAAGGTTCGTTTTCGCCTCCTGTGACAACTTCCAAGGGAGCCAACGCTGATGGGCAGTCATAACCAATTAGCAATCCTACCTCGCAGTCTTGAAGTGGTGGTAGCTTGTTTGCTAAGTGTTTGAGATGAGGCCATTGGAGTGCTGTTCTTTTAGTGGGGATATGAGACCTTTCAACTGGTATGAAGTCTCGTGTGTAGGTGTGCTGTAGTTTGACATAGGCTTCAGAGTTGAGTCCCCGAACTTGAGAACACTGGCAAGTCTTACTTACTTGCAATGAACTGTGGTAGCCGCTGTCATTGTACTGAGTTTCAGCTGCACTGGTGAGTGTCCACATTCTAGTTCAGTAACTAAATCTTCCAAAATGAAGGTTGAATCACTTTGTCTGTCCAGCAGGGCATAAGTGAGAATTTCTCTATCTGGATCCATTGTTGACGACACCAGAACTGGAACAATGCTAGAGGTGGCAGAAGTATGCTGTGTCAGTGCATGGGACATAACTTTGTGGATCTCCTTACTAGTATGTTCTCCTGTGGCAGCAGAATATTTGCCGGATGTCTCTGCAGGTCTTTTGTCTGTTTCTATGTGTAAGCCGGTTGGGTGACGTCGACTGCATGTGCTTCAGGTGTGTCGCCTTTTGCAGTCTTTGGAAATGTGCCCCTTTCCTAGGCACCCGAAGCAAAGGTTATTTTCGTGAATCAAAGTTTTCTTCTCGTCTGTAGTCTTTGCTGTAAAGGTTGGGCACCTTGCAATACCATGTGTTTCATCCTTACAAACTAAACAAGGTGGCCATGGTTTTGAGTTTGAAGTTACAAATGTCTCTGAGGTGGGTTCATTCATTTCAGTACTGGTGTTGAGTGCTTTCGTTCTCCTGAGAAACCTCTCATCTGTGGTCTTGGTGTTTTTTCATCAGGAGGGGGAATACAATGGGATTACAAGCTATTCTAGCTTCATTTTGTGTAACTCTGTAAAACGTGCAAAACTTGGATTTGTCTCCAAATTGTCTAACTCTTCAACAACAATCCGACTCTACCTGTGAAAACCATCCACTCAGGCAGTTTTTGGGAGAAGCTTGTGATTTTCCTCGCAATCATTTAGGATGGACAGGCCCTTTACATGGGGAATAGCTTCAACACAAACCTTAAAGGAATCTGCAAACTCTCTGAGTGCTATGGGGTCGTTTAAATCTATCTTGAGCCACTTCATGAGCTTGTCTCTGAAAGCCTTTTGGACAATAAAGGGGTTTCCATATCTATCTTGCAAGACTGCCCAGGCACTATGATATGCATCTTCTGAGTTTCTGTAGAAAAATCCTTCTACAGCCTTGCGCGCCTCCCCTGCGAGGTAACTCTTTAGATAGAGCATCTTTTCACCAACTGGGAAGGGCTTATTTCCAATGAGGGCCATGAAGGACATCTTCCAGTCTATGAACTTCAAAGGATCGCCAGTAAAACGTTGTTGGTTCTGGGACAGGTAGACGTTCAGAGTAAAAGAGCTTGCAATTGCCTGGGTTAGGCTGACTTCTTCCTGAGACGTTGGCGCACGCTGAGCAGAAATCTTTCAGTCTTAGTCTAACCTCTCTTGCTGTCTGCTTCCATGAGTCGTAGGCTTTATTGAATGCCTTTTCCTTTTTCTTAGCTTCATTTTCTTGCAACTCTAGGGCTTTTTGTGTGTTAGACTTCGTTCACGAGAGCTGGACCTGACTTGTGTCTTCGGGGGTTTGTCTGTTTTCTTTAGCAGGTAGTGACATTTTGTTGCTCTTTTTCTCTGTTTGTGCTTTAACTATAGTCTTACAGTGTTTTCTGTCTAAGCTCAATTTAAGTGAATGGTAACTTTAACTTTACCTTTAAACTATATACCACTCACATCAGACATTTACACTTGGACAAGCCTAAGATGAGCAAAACATGAATGATCCAAAATGTCACAAACAATTGTACTGCGAATGCTCTACAGTCAGACAATTTTTACCCTTTAAACATTATTACACGTTCGGGAATTAAGTTCTCATGAAAGGACATAGATAGTTAAGGGCACCTCTTTAACTATATAGCTCTCTGCTTTACGACTGTATTTTGCACGAATGATATGGCTGTTCTTGAGCTCATATATTGTGCATACAATGAATTAGCTTAGCAGACAGCTTTAAATCGATTTACCACCTTAACATTGACTATTTTCTTATATTATTATTGGCTTTTTAACTTTTTAGTCAGCCAAAGTCCCCTACTGCAGCATTGGCCTCCGTACGTTGACGTGCAGGACGTCAGATGATCTCGTATCCGCTGGCTGAGCCGGCACGACGTGGTGAATGGCTCGTGCAGTCGAGTTTTCACTGTAGCTGCCCTCGGCAATAATCACAGCAGGGTCTCAACGGATATAGTTTCTTTAATGGTCTTTCAATCATCGTGAAAACTAAAATATATACAGACATAGAACAAGTACAAATCATTGATTAAATCACAAATATATATTCACGGATCAAACAAACACTTGTAATACAGTCCCTGTAACGTACCTCGATCCGCTCACCGAGGGTGCAATATGTGCGACGTCAGGCATGGCAGTCCTTATCTTAATATATCACTTGGCACTATGAACAGTTGAGCCAAGGAACAACACACACAGTTTCAATTAAAACCTATACAAACCGATTATATAACACAATGTTCGTGGCAATTCAGTAACTTACATGTATGTTTGAGAGGTCCGTAGCACAGGCTAGACCTCGTTGCCTGGGAACAGTTTAAATCAGTTATGATTCCGGGGTTCGCAGCCACACCCATACCTACGCCCGCCCCTAACCATCCACATTAAAATAACGTAGCGGTCAGTTACAGTTTGGTTCCCAGAATGTTCTTCTGAAAGGTAGGATAATGTTCTTTAAGAACATTCTGGAAATGTTTGGTGATAACCTTCTTAAGATGTATGAGCGCATTGAGACAATGAATAGGACGTATAAAAACGAATTTATGCATGCCAATATTCACTCACATGCACTTATAATCACACTAAGGTATGTAGGCCCACAGTATTCATAATATCATATGTGTAAAATATCCGAAAATAATCACACTTTTTTCTGACTATAAAGGTTGTGTCTCGTATGTAGGTTCTAACTGTTAGATAAGCTATCTGGCCGTGTGTGGTTTGTGAGGGCTGCGTATAAATAGTGTCCGCTGTTTATGCATATTGGATACAAATCGTTATTGCACCCTTTAGATTTGGGACCGACAGACCTATAGAGGAACGGACCGACTGTCACTGCCCGTCCCTGAAACCCCTGTTAGTGTTTGTATGTGTTTGTTCTATTTCGTCCCTACTGGCCGGTCTTTTTTCTTCTTCGTGTGTGATTATTTGACATAAGAACCACACAACTGCATTAGCGGCCGTTGTCGCCCTCTGTCGGCCGTCAGCGCAATTTAAATTATGACGTTAAACCTTTTTTTTTAAAGTGCCGGCGGTCAACGGCCCTTGACGACCGGCCGTTCTGTGGTTCTCCAGATTCTACAGATGGCCAGTCCGCCCCACCTGACTATGGCTGTGACTGTGTGACTGACCTGAGCCCTTCTTATTATGCCCGAGCCTCGTCGTTCTGATAGCTCCGCCCCTTCGCTCCAACCCCCCTCACTCCCCACACAGGTGAAAATTACTTTAGCAACACATTCATCGCAAGAAGTGTAGCAAAAGTCAAGGCCGCAGATTCGTCGATTTATACTGCCACAGAGCAGATTTGTGAAGTTGTAATGACTGATTTAAGAGGTTGTATTAACCAAGTTGCAGTTGTAATGGAAAATATATTTTAAAAATATATATTTTTCTGCTTGGTTCAAAACCTCATGAAAGAAAAACCAAGAAGTGAGGATACCCGGCCCGGAGGAAGCCCGGGGTTCCTTTCTGGAGCCAGGCCCAGAAAGAGGACTCGTCGGCGAGCGTCTGGTGGCCGGGCTTGCCACGGAGCCCGGCCGGGCCCAGCCCGAAAAGGCAACGTGGGCAACACCTCCGCTTCTCCGTCCCGCAGGCCCACCACCTACGGGAAACAACGATGGGGTCAGGTGCGCTGCCAGAAGGGTGGCAGTGAAAGCGGAGGGTCTCGACGGACCAGACCTGGACGACAGAAGCTGGCTTTGGGGACGTGGAACGTCACCTCTCTGGGGGGGAAGGAGCCAGAGCTTGTGTGGGAGGTGGAGCGTTACCAGTTGGATCTGGTTGGGCTCACCTCTACGCACAGCGTCGGCTCTGGAACCTTACTTCTGGATAGGGGTTGGACTCTATTCTTCTCCGGAGTTGCTCAAGGTGTGAGGCGCCGGGCGGGTGTGGGGATACTCACAAGTCCCCGGTTAGGTGCTTCGTTGTTGGAGTTTACCCCAGTGGACGAGAGGGTCGCCTCCCTACGCCTGCGGGTTATGGGGGGGAAAACTCTGACTGTTGTGTGTGCCTATGCACCCAACAGCAGTTCAGAGTATACAGCCTTCTTGGAGACCCTGGAAATAGTCCTGTATGGGGCTCCTGAAGGGGACTCTTTAATCTTGCTGGGAGACTTCAACGCACATGTGGGCAATGATGGAGACACTTGGAAGGGCGGCCCCCCCTGATCTGAACCGGAGTGGTGGTTTGTTACTGGACCTCTGTGCTAGTCATGGATTGGCCATAACAAACACCATGTTCGAACATAAGGATGCTCATAAGTGTACGTGGTACCAGAGCACCCTAGGCAGAAGGTCCATGATCGATTTCGTTATCGTATCATCGGACCTGAGGCCGTATGTTTTGGACACTCGGGTAAAGAGAGGGGCGGAGTTGTCAACTGATCACCATCTGGTGGTGAGTTGGGTCGAGTGGCGGGGGAAGCCTCTGGATAGACCTGGTAAGCCCAAACGTGTAGTTCGGGTGAACTGGGAACGTCTGGAGGAGGCCCAAGTTCAGGAGGCCTTCAACTCGCACCTCCGGCGGAGCTTTTCGGGCATTCGGGAACCATCCAAGCTGTGTACAGTAAGGATGGGACGTTGTTGACCTCAACTGATGGAGTGTTAGGGCGTTGGAAGGAACACTTTGAGGACCTCCTGAACCCGACAACTCCGCCCTCTATGTTAGAGGCAGAGCTGGAGTATGACGGGGGATCAACACCAATCTCCCGGGGGGAGGTCACTGAGGTCGTCAAACAACTCCACAGTGGCAAAGCCCCGGGGGTGGATGAGATCCGCCCGGAAATGCTGAAGGCTCTGGGTGTTGAGGGACTGTCATGGTTGACACGTCTCATCAACGTTGCGTGGAAGTCGGAAACAGTACCGAAGGAGTGGCAGACCGGGGTGGTGGTTCCCCTTTTTAAAAAGGGGGATCAGAGGGTGTGTGCCAATTACAGAGGCATCACACTACTCAGCCTCCCCGGGAAAGTTTACTCCAAGGTACTCGAAAGGAGTGTCAGGCCGATTGTCGAACCTCAGATTGAGGAGGAACAATGCGGATTCCGTCCTGGTCGTGGCACGACGGATCAGCTGTTTACTCTCGCAAGGATCCTGGAGGGGGCCTGGGAGTACGCTTATCCGGTCTACATGTGTTTTGTAGACTTGGAGAAGGCGTATGACTGAGTTCCCAGGGAGTTACTGTGGGAGGTGTTGCGGGAGTATGGGGTGAGGGGGTCTCTACTCAGGGCCATACAATCTCTGTACTCCCAAAGCGAGAGCTGTGTCCGGGTCCTCGGCAGTAAGTCGGACCCATTTCCGGTGAGGGTTGGCCTCCGCCAGGGCTGCGCTTTGTCACCAATCCTGTTTGTAATATACATGGATCGGATTTCGAGGCGTAGTCATGGGGGAGGGGGTCTGCAGTTCGGTGGACTAAGGATTGCACCACTGCTTTTTGCAGATGATGTGGTTCTAATGGCTTCATCGGTCTGCGACCTTCAGCACTCACTGGATCGGTTCCCAACCGAGTGTGAAGCGGCTGGGATGAGGATCAGCACCTCCAAATCTGAGGCCATGGTTCTCAGCAGGAAACCGATGGACTGTCCACTCCAAGTAGGGAATGAGTCCTTACCCCAAGTGAAGGAGTTCAAGTATCTCGGGGTCTTGTTCTCGAGTGAGGGAACAATGGAGCGTGAGATGGGCTGGAGAATCGGAGCAGCGGGAGCCAGAAGGCAAAGCTCTCTGTCTACCGGGCCATTTTCGTTCCTACCCTCACCTATGGTCATGAAGGATGGGTCATGACCGAAAGAACGAGATCGCGGATACAAGCGGCCGAGATGGGTTTCCTCCGCCGGGTGGCTGGTGTCTCCCTTAGGGATAAGGTGAGAAGTTCGGTCATCAGGGAGGGACTCGGAGTTGAGCCGCTCCTCCTTCGCGTCAAAAGGAGCCAGTTGAGGTGGTTCGGGCACCTAGTTAGGATGCCACCTGGGCGCCTCCCTAGGGAGGTGTTCCAGGCACGTCCAGCTGGGAAGAGACCAAGGGGTAGACCTAGGACCAGGTGGAGGGATTATATCTCTTCGCTGGCCTGGGAGCGCCTAGGGATCCCCCAGTCAGAGCTGGTTGATGTCGCCAGGGAAAAGAAAGTTTGGGGCTCTCTGCTGGAACTGCTACCCCCGCTAAAAATCTGAGCTTGTGTGCATACATTTACACTTGTATAAAATATCCACATATCTGTGAACCAAATTTGAAGTCACAGAAGAAAAAAAAAAGTGTTGCAGCTTGTAGAAAAAAAATGAATTTAGTGATTAAATGTTCACTTGCAGAAAAATATCCATCCATCTTCTCCCGCTTATCCGTGGTCGGGTCGCGAAGAGATATAATCCCTCCACCTGGTCCTAGGTCTACCCTAGGTCTACCCCTTAAATAATATTGCGACAGAAAAACGTTTCAGTTCACATCACGCTCTGCCACTCTGCCGCTCTGCTCTGAACACCTGAACGGCCTGTTCTAACAGCTGTTCACCAGCGGAGGAGTCTGTGCCACAGTGACTCCGCACAGTTAACGAACGTACCGTAGATAATGTAGCTGACCTTCATCCCGGAGCAGCAGAGTGCAGCCGACAGGCAGGAAGACTCGAGCACACAGCTCGCGCTTCATATATTAAAAAATAACACCATGCGCGTCATGATGGCACATAACAGCTGGCGACCGCAGATTATTTCGGCGATTAGATAAAATGTAAATTAAATTTGACGCAACTTTAGTTACATTTCCATGACTTTTCCAAAACTTTGGGAAAAATATTCCATCCATCCATCCATCTTCTCCCGCTTATCCGTGGTCGGGTCGCGGGGGTAGCAGGTTCCAGCAGAAGAGCCCCAAACTTTCTTTTCCCTGGCGCATCAACCAGCTCTGACTGGGGGATCCCAAGGCGCTCCCAGGCCAGCGAAGAGATATAATCCCTCAACCTGGTCCTAGGTCTACCCCTTGGTCTCTTCCCAGCTGGACGTGCCTGGAACACCTCCCCTAGGGAGGCGCCCAGGTGGCATCCTAACTAGGTGCCCGAACCACCTCAACTGGCTTCTTTCGACGCGAAGGAGGAGCGGCTCAACTCCGAGTCCCTCCCTGATGACCGAACTTCTCACCTTATCTCTAAGGGAGACACCAGCCACCGGCGGAGAAACCCATCTCGGCCGCTTGTATCCGCGATCTCGTTCTTTCGGTCATGACCCATCCTTCATGACCATAGGTGAGGGTAGGAACGAAAATGGCCCGGTAGACAGAGAGCTTTGCCTTCCGGCTCAGCTCACTTTTCGTCACAACGGTGACGGTATAAAGCGACTGCAATACACGCTCCCGCTGCTCCGATTCTCCGGCCCATCTCACGCTCCATTGATCCCTCACTCGAGAACAAGGACCCCGAGATACATTGAACTCCTTCACTTGGGGTTAAGGACTCTATTCCCTACTTGGCACTGTGGACAGTCCATCGGTTTCCTGACTGAGAACCATGGCCTCAGCTTTTGGAGGTGCTGATCCTCATCCCAGCCGCTTCAACACTCGAGTGATTGCGAATCACGAATCCAGTTGAGTGCTGAAGGTCGCAGGACCGCTGAAGCCATTAGAACCAGCATTCATCTGCAAAAAGCCGTGGCTGGCACTCCTTAGTTCCACCAGAACTGCAGACACCCCCCCCCACGACTACGCCTCGAAATCCGATCCATGTTATTACAAACAGGATTGGTGACAAAGCGCAGCCCTGGCGGAGGCCAACCCTCACCGGAAATGGGTCCGACTTACTGCCGAGGACCCGGACACAGCTCTCGCTTTGGGAGTACAGAGATTGGATGGCCTGAGTAGAGACCCCCTCACCCCATACTCCCGCAGCACCTCCCACAGTAACTCCCTGGGAACCCGGTCATACGCCTTCTCCAAGTCTACAAAACACATGTAGACCGGATAAGCTACTCCCAGGCCCCCTCCAGGATCCTTGCGAAGTAAGAGCTGATCCGTCGTTTCCATAACTTTTCCAGGGCCTGGAATTTGCATTTTGAAATTCCATGACTTTTCCAGTTTTCAATGACCGTACGACCCTGAGATCTATTTGTAACTACTTTTGTACAACACTATGACGATTAGTACATTTAGAAATAAAAAACTAGTTTAATATGGAGACACAAGGTTTCTGCCCAACAGCAACGCTATGTAGACAGATAAACAAAAAATACTTACTGTACATTTATCACATCCATCCCAGTATTTACAGAAACATCCCAGTACTCCATCGCATGATCATCCCTGTATCCAAAGGCACCTTTTAAGCAGCATTTATAGCTAACCACTAAACAAATATGGCAGGAAAAAATGGACTTGTCGAGTCAAAATGCTATTACAAAGTGTCATACTACTGTACTGGGCAGTAACTGATTTTCTAAAAAAGTCTATAGCGCAGTGAAATGTTAAACTGTCATCAGTCTCTCTGTATGACTTCACTGCATGTAGGGATGGTGATCAAGCAGCTCTCTCCATCAACAGCTGCCAAAACTTGAGTGGGAATCACACTGTATGCAAATAAATGCCTATCAAACCATTGTGTTTCCCACTTCTGTACAACAAGTTTTATTGTTGGTGTGTGTGATGTTTGGTTCTAGTACTAAAATGGACTTTATGAGACCAATTGGTGCTCTCCATCTGGGTCATAAGACAGGAATACAGTCATGCCTGCTCGATATGCAGTTCCCTTAAAGGTAACCGAGGCTGGTTCATACAATTCACTGAAAAGGGGAATGCCTGTTAGACCACTTTCGATGTCTTTAACTCCTCAATGTTGGCCAGAAAGGTAGTGTGCCCTGGACCAACTTCTGTATTGTGGCTCAACACAGTTCCACACAGCAAATTATAGCACTGCGCTATCTGATGGCGAAAGGCCATGGTTTTGCAAATGTTTCGGAAATTGCATGTTACATGGCTAACCCGTTTAAAAAAGTTGTGTTTCGCTTCGAATCTCATAGCCCAAAACTGAGTCAAGGGTCCGAGCTTTTGAATGGCTCTTGGGTAATGGAGCATGAAGTGGTGTTTTGGCAGCAAATAGTGAAGAGGATAGAGCTCCAGGAAGAGAGAGTGATGCTCTTCAAGGATTTTAGCTAAGTACAGTGTTGCTTCAACAGTAAGAGAAGGAGAGAAGATGAACTCCATACATAACAGTAACAGTAGGAGAAGTTTCCATTCCTTGCAATGCATGGGGACCAGGTCACCTATCATTGTCGGCAGCAACCTAAGTAGGCACCACATTTGAGCTGCTGATTGATGCATGGCGCCTTTAACCTTTTTTAGATCATCCTTACTAATTACAGAAGGTTTGTTACCCTTATCACAAAAGCCGTAGTCAAAGCTTGTGATTCTGTAGTTTAGTTTGTCAAGTGTTAGATGTTTCTGCTCAATCAGCGAAGTTAACACAAGCTTGACTTCATATGGCCCTACGCCTTCCAGTATATCATGCATGATGTCAGGTGCTATGTTGTCGGTTACATGATAGAAAGACAAGTCATTCAAGACACTGTCTCTATTCAGGCCTGTCTGGGAGCGGTCGGCTGTACGCAAATCTGCCTCATGACTATTGACATCACGCAATAGTGCAGGATCTGCCAGCGTCTGAGACCTCCGGGCATCCTTATGTATTCTGCAAAACCGACACATATAATTTCCAGAGAAGCTTTCAATATAGCCAAGCATGGCATTCACGCCCAAATTGTCTCCCACTACCTGGACCACTGAAAGTTGGAGGTATCAACAGTGATGCCATCCCTCTCAAGACACCTGATCTCTTCCACAATAGGGCGCAGCACTGCATCAAGGCCATAGGTCTTAGCGTCATCGGATTTGTACACTGCTAAAAGGAAGTGTGACTGCAAACTTGATAGCAGGTCTGGTGGCAAGCTCTTTAGGGTGAAATATATAAATCCTAACTTGTGAACCCCAGTCTTAGACCCAAGCGGATTGACTGTCTCACAATCATCTTGGTAAATCATAAGTGGGATCGAAACCTCTTTTAATAACAGTGGATGCGTTTTACAAAACTGCCCATCAAATAAATCTTGAAGAGCATCACTCTCTCTCTGCTGCCATTCTTGCATGGCCTGTAAAACCCCAGGAATTTCAAGTAGCTTGGTTAGAAGGCGCTGCAGCGGAATACGCTGATATGAATCACGAACTGAGACTTGTCGCACAGTGCCAGTGGCAGAGGCTCTTTGCTGAACAAAGCATGCCCCCCCAGTGAAAATCTCCTCAACTGGCTGAATGAAGTTTCCTGATTTAGCAAAATACTGCATCTGTTTATAATCTGTATCAAGTCCTTTGAAAGGCTCGGCTAATTCCAAGAACTCCAGCCCAAGCTCTTCTACCTCTGGGCTTTGATCAAGACCAAAATGACGAAATAAAGACATAGTCTTTGATTCTAGTTTGCCCACAATATCACCAATTAAACTAGAGGTGTGTTGAACCATAAAGTTTAAGTTAGAGAATGTCAAAGAAGGTTTAGACCTCAGATGAGCTAAAAAAAGGGCTACCCGGTTGGTCATGTCATCTTGCCCTAGTTCATCCCATTCATCCTCAACTCCCTGTACAGGCTCATTTTCAGCAAGCTGTATGTCAACAGGCTGGGCTGGACCTTCAAGGGGATCATCGGGAGTATCACTTTGGTTTTCATGCTCCTTTAATAGGTGTCTTCTATAAGACCTTATAAAAGAAAATGTTCTACCACAACCAGTTTCACTACATTGGAAATATGTTGATGAATGGTTTACATGATGTACTGCACGTAAATGTTGAAAGAGAGTCTTGGCATCCCCTGGAATTTGCCTTTTGCATTTAAAGCAAATATATGCCATCTGCTCACAAATTTGAACAAATCCTCAGAATTAATATGCGTGTGTGGGGGAGGGGTGTAGCCTCTCACATCTGCAGTGATCTAACTATACTTACAAGTCCTCTAATTTTTTGAGGAACTTAAGCCTGGGGCCAGCTTTTGGAATCAATTGGCTGATGGTCCCCTCGTCTAAAAGAAGAAAACTCTCCTCGTCAATTCCCTCGTCTGAAAGACAAAAAAACAAAATACAAGGACATATTTAAACCATGGAGAACAGCAAAAAATAAGAGGCTAATTACATGGAAGCTATTGGAATAAAAATGCATTTTCAGTAACATAAAATACAATGCAGTCAATGCCATTTCAAATAATTCCTTTACCTAGCTATACAGACGATCTGCTTGTGTCTGTGTTAGTATTTTTCGTGTCCTTTTCTATCTTTGGGTTTCCTATTTTATTTTGTAAAGTGTTCACCCCCGTTTCCTGCCTGTTTGCTTTCTGTCGGTTTCCCTCTCTGATTACCCAATTGTGTTCACCTGGTACCTATGTGTTTTCTCCTCCTCCTCACCTGTCTCGTGTTTGTGATTAGTCCTGGGTGTATTTAGTTCTGTGTTTTCTGTCTCTCTTTGTCGGGTTGTCTTGTGTATTGGCTTGTCCTCGGTGAGTGTTCTGTTCTGTATTTGTCAGCATAGCCTTGAAATAAAGGAATTGTTTGTACGTTAATCTGCATTTGGGTCCTACCTGCTTCACACCCGTAACATTACAACCCGACCTTAAATATGGGCCCAGCAGATCCTTTTGAGCAGGAATTATTGGATTTTACGTTTTCTTTGGCTACCTGCTCTGATCAATGGACAGGAGCGGTCAGGGTTCAGCAGCGAGATGCTGCTCTGGCAGAAGCAGTCCACCTTACACTGAGGAATCAAAGTTTGGTGAAATTCTTACCTGCCAGGCTTTTGGATTACCTCACAATTTGTTTTCCCGATCCTGACAGACCCAGGTCTCCCAACTCCTGTTTTGATACCACACGCATTGGTGTGGTCCGTCTGGCGTCAGCCCCTGCTTCTCACCCAGTGTTTGCTACTGTCCAGGAGCCATTCGCTGGTACTCGTCTGGCCTTTGGAGGTCCACGGAGCCTCCAAACGGCTCCTAAAGGAAGGGGTCGCAAGGCCAGGTTGGCAGCACGAGCCCAAAGAGCCAGGGTTCCAGAACCAGTTCAGCCCCCAGCAGCCATGGTTACGGACCCAGCTCTGGCCCCAGCAGCCATGGTTCCGTGCCCCAGTACCATCCCACATAGCCATGGTACCGTGCTCCAGTACCACCCCACACAGCCATGGATCCGTGTTCCGGTTCCCTGCCCTGCAGCCATGGTTCCGGCTCCAGTGCCGGTCCCAGCAGCCACGGTCCCTGCTCCGGAACCGGACTTTACAGCCATGTTTCCGGCTCCAGAACCGGACCTTTCAGCCATGATTCTGGCTTCAATTCCGGCCCCAGTCCCGGCCCCAGTCCCGGTCCCAGCAGCCTTGGTGCCAGACCCAGATGTGGCCCCAGCTGCCACAGTCCCATCTCCAGTTCCCCCTCAAGTTCCCTCTCGAGTTCCCTCCTTTAGTCCCTCCTCTGGTCCCTCCTTTAGTCCCTCCTCGAGTCCCCTCTCTAGTTCGCCTCTCGAGTCTCCTCTCAAGTTTCCCTTCTCTAGTCCCTCCTCTAGTCCCTCCTCTATCCCTCTGGAGTCCCTCTCCAGTTCCCTCCTTTAGTCCCTCCACTGGTCCCTCCTCTAGTCCCTCCTCGAGTCCCCTCTCAAGTTCCCTTCTCTAGTCCCTCCTCTAGTCCTCTCCTCTAGTCCCCTCTGGAGTCCCCTCTCCAGTTCCCTCCTTTAGTCCCCTCCTCAAGTCCCCTCTCTAGTTCCCCTCTCGAGTCTCCTCTCAAGTTTCGTTCTCTAGTTCCTCCTCTGGTCCCCTTCTCTAGTCCCCTCTGTAGTCCCTTCTCTAGACCCTTCCCTAGTCCCTCCTCAGGTCACTTTCCTAGTCCCTTCTCTAGTCCCTTCTCTAGTCCCATCTAAAGTCCCTACTGAAGTGCTGTTGGAGGTCCCGCAGACTAATCTTCTGCCGGGGTCCTGCCAACCCCAGGTCCTGTGCCGTTGGAGGTCCCGCAGACCTACTCTTCTGCCGGGGGTCCTGCCAACCCCATGTCCTGTGCCGTTGGAGGTCCCGCCGGACGCTCTCCCTGCCGGGGTCCTGCCGGGGGTCCTGCCGGCCCTTTGTCCTGTCCCGTTGGGGGTCCCGCCGTCTGCTCTTCCTGCCGGGGGTCCATGCCAACCCTTTGTCCTGTCCCGTTGGGGGTCCCGCCGACTACTCTTCCTGCCGTGGATCCTGCCACCCTTTGTCCTGTCCCCGTTGGGGGTCCCGCCGTCTACTCTCCTGCCGGGGGTCCTGCCAGCTCCTTGTCCTGTCTCGTTGGAGGTCCCGCCGACTACTCTCCTGCCGGGGGTCCTGCCAACCCTTTGTCCTGTGCCGTTGGAGGCCACACCGACTCCTCTCCTGCCGGGGGTCCTGCCAACTCTTAGTCCTGTGCCGTTGGAGGCCCCGCCGACTACTCTCCTGCCGGGGGTCCTGCCAACCCTTTGTCCTGTCCCGTTGGGGGTCCCACCGTCTGCTCTCCTGCCGGGGGTCCTGCCAAACCTTTGTCCTGTGCTGTTGGAAGCCCCGCCGACTGCTCTCCTGCCGGGGGTCCTGCCAACCCTTTGTCCTGTGCTGTTGGAGGCCCCGCCGACTGCTCTCCTGCCGGGGGGTCTGCCAATCCCGTGTCCTGGTCCTCTTCCGTGGGGATCCTGCCGAGGCCTGTCCCACCAGCTCCGACACCGGGTCATGCCCGGCCTCCGGCGCTGTCCCGTCAGCGCCTTCCTGCCCGGCCTGCGGAGCTGTCTGGTCCTCACCCTCGGGCCCGGCCCCCTGACTCTTCATGCCGCTGCCTTCGCCCCTCCATGGTCCCCACCTTGGACTCTGTCTTGCCCCCGGGCCGTCCGCCCGAGTCCCCCTTTTTGGACTCCGCCTTAACCCCCGGGCCGTCCGCCCGAGACCCCTTCCTGGTCCTCCTGCCTTGCCCCGGGCCGTCCTCCTGAATCCCCCTTTTTGGACTCTGCCTTACCCCCGGGCCGTCCGCCCGAGACCCCTTCCTGGTCCTCTGCCTTGCCCCTGGGCGGTCAGTTCAGTCCCGTCCTCCTGACCCCCTCCTCCCACCCTGGTGGCTTAGTGATGCGTCCCTCCTCCGGACCCCCCCCCCCCCCCCCTGCTTGAGTTTTCGGATTTTTGTTTTTGTTTTGGGACGTCTGGGATCCGTCCCTTGAGGGGGGGGTATTTGTTAGGATTTGTCTGTGTTAGTATTTTTCGTGTCCTTTTCTATCTTTGGGTTTCCTATTTTGTAAAGTGTTCACCCCCGTTTCCTGCCTGTTTGCTTTCTCTGTCGGTTTCCCTCTCTGATTACCCAATTGTGTTCACCTGGTACCTATGTGTTTTCTCCTCCCTCCTCACCTGTCTCGTGTTTATGTGATTAGTCCTGGGTGTATTTAAGTTCTGTGTTTTCTGTCTCTCTTTGTCGGGTTGTCTTGTGTATTGGCTTGTCCTCGGTGAGTGTGCTGTTCTGTATTTGTCAGCATAGCCTTGAAATAAAGGAATTGTTTGTACGTTAATCTGCATTTGGGTCCTACCTGCTTCACACACCGTAACATTATTTTCACTGTCTGAGGACGGTCTGTAAGGAATTATTAATCCAGGCACATAAGATGGAGGGGAAACCTAGGCTTGACTGTTTTTTCCACTAGTATGTCAGGTATAATGGTGTTAAAAGCTGAGCTAAAATCGACAAACAGCATCCTTATATAGTTGCCTGGGCCTTCTAGGTGGCTCACAGCTGTGTGAAGGACCGTGGCGATGGCATCATCCGTGGATCTGTTGGCTCTATAGGCGAACTGATGAGGGTCGAGGGAGGGTGGGAGGCTGGCTTTGATGTAGTCGGCCATCAGTCTTTCGAAACATTTCATCACCGCCGATGTTAGGGCTATGGGCCTGTAGTCGTTGAGCTCTCTGACTGGTGTCTTTTTGGGGACAGAAATGATGGTAGCCGTTTTCAGACAGGATGGAATGCAAGCTTGTGACAGGCATAGGTGTAAAATCCTGGTCAGGACCCCTGAAAGCTGGTCAGCACAAGCTTTGAGTACTTTTCAGGATGTTATTGAGGCCTGAGATGACAGAAAGGGTTTTATAAAATGTTCCTTTAATGTGATATGTTAACAAAGGTGGAACGTTTTGCCTGAAACATTCTAAGGATGTGTTTTGGACGTTGTTGGGTAACACATTAAAGATGTTCTTTATAAAACATTCCCTCAATGTTACATGATAACAGAAGAAGAACATTCTCCAAGAAACATTCTGAAAATGTATTCAGGATGTTATTCTTTCTTTATAAAACGTTCCTGTTATGGCAAATATTAACACGGTCATGGTCAATGTCAGATTTATTTCTAGAGCGCTTTAAAAAACAACGTGTTGCATTTGTTTGAAAAAGATGTTTTGAAAAATCTGATGTCACCATTTTTCCTTTTGAAAAAAACAATCAAGCACGTAATTCATGTTAAGCTGTAAGCAGATATTGCATGTTTGCGGTGGCATGTGTGAGTTCCCAGCTAGAAATGTTTGTTACCATTCGTTGTTCTAGGAATGTTTTCAGCGGGAAGTTTTATTTTGGTTCCCAGAAGATTCTTCTGAAAGGTAGGATAACGTTCTTTAAAAATTGAAATGTTTGGTGATAACCTAAGATGTTTTTGATAACCTTCTTAAGATGTTTTTGATAACATTGTTAGAACATTATGCCCTACTGTTCTTAAAACGTTTTCAGCAGGACGTTTTTAGTTTGTGTAGCTGCCCTCGGCAATAATCACAGCAGAGTCTCGACGGATGTAGTTTCTTTAATGGTCTTTCAATCATCGTGAAAACTAAAATATATACAGACATAGAACAAGTTCAAATCATTGATTAAATCACAAATATATATTCACGGATCAAACAAACACTTGTAATACAGTCCCTGTAACGTACCTCGCTCCGCTCACTGAGGGTGCAATATGTGCGACGTCAGGCATGGCAGTCCTTATCTTAATATATCACTTGGCACTATGAACAGTTGAGCCAAGGAACAACACACACAGTTTCAATTAAACCTATACAAACCGATTATATAACACAATGTTCGTGGCAATTCAGTAACTTACATGTATGATTGAGAGGTCCGTAGCACAGGCTAGACCTCGTTGCCTGGAAACAGTTTAAATCAGTTATGATTCCGGGGTTCGCAGCGTCACACCCATACCTACGCCCGCCCCTAAACATGCATATTAAAATAACGTAGCGGTCAGTTACACTCCCACCATATCCTGCCCTGATGAACAAACTTAACGAGGTAAACAAACTGGGTGAATCATACAGGATTCCTAGACCGTCAAAAAACAAAACACACTTAAAGGTATGGTGGTTCACACACAAATAAGCTTTGTCGCCTTAGCAAACATGTTTACTAGTATGTCTGATGCAAGTGTATTTTAGCCAATTATTCACCTTCAATGAGTAAAACTAGCTTCTGAATGGGACGTTCTATGATCGAGGGTTTGGAGGTGTAATCTTGTTTCTTTGTTGATTTCCGATCTCCAACTTGCACCTTGACTCGACGAACCAAACCATCGGTCCCTTCAGTTGTCTCGACCACTCGCCCTAGCTGCCACTGATTCCTTGGAAGCATGTCTTCCTTGATAATGACTGTCGTAACCTTCAGGTTGCGCCGGGGTATGTGCCACTTTTGTCTTAAGGAAACATTCTGGAGGTATTCTTTCTTCCACCGACTCCAGAACTGTTCGGTCAGGTATTGCACTCGTCGACACCTTTTGGCCGAGTACGTGTCTTCCTTCTCAAACTTTCCAGGAGGTGGAAAGAGCAATCTTAGAATTCATCAAGATGAGGTGGTTTGGGGTAAGTGGCTCTAGTGACTTGGGATCACTGATTACATCAACGTTTAGTGGACGGCTGTTGACGATAGCCATTGCTTCATAAAGCAGAGTTCGGAGGGAGGCATCGTCTAATCTGCCTGGACATTGCGCGATTGTAACGTTCAGCACATTGCGAATGGTACGAATCTGCCGTTCCCAGACGCCACCTGCATGACTTGCGGAAGGAGCGTTGAGAATGAACTCGCACTGCTTATCTGCGAGGAATGCTTCCAATACCTTGGTGTCGCATTGCTTCAGTGCCCTTTGGAGCTCGTTTTTTTTCCCCAACGAAGTTTGTGCCCTGATCACAGCGCAGAACGCATACAGCTCCTCTTAGACTAATGAAGCACCTTAAGGCGTTAATGAAGGCGTCCGTGGACAGATCTTCAAGCATTTCAATATGAACTGCTCGAGAGGACAGACATGTAAAGATGAGGCCGTACCTCTTGCACTCTTTACGGCCCCGCTTGATTACAAATGGGCCAAAGCAGTCCATACCACAAGATGTGAAAGGAGCCGAAGCTTCGACACGTTCTTTGGGCAGTTCGGACATTCGTTGCTCCCCAGCTAGTCTTCTGAGCTTCCGGCATTGCACGCATCTGTGTATCAATTTGGCAACTAATTTGCTCCCACCAATAGCCCACAATCCATTAGCTCTGATTTCCATTAAGGTTTGACCTCGGCCCTGATGTCAGATCTGGACGTGGTAGTGAGACAGAATCAGCTTGGTGATGTGGCTGTCTTTCGGGAGTATGATGGGGTGCTTTAGTTCTTGACTAAGGGTTGACTTTCCAAGTCTTCCTCCAACGCAGAGGAGTTCTCCGTTCAGGATGGGGTCCAGACGAAGAAGAGGACTTGAACTTGGGACACTGTCTCCTTGAACATCCTTTTGAAATGCCTTTATCTCTTTTGAGAAAGCTTGCTGCTGGACGAGCCTAATCACCGCTTCAATGGCCCTCCTACGTTCTTCGACTGTCACAAGGTTGCCGTGTTTTTGCTTGGACCCTAGTCTCTTGATTCTTGCAACCACCTTAACGAGCGTAGTCCATGAAGAGAACCGACTCAGGCGACTTAGAACGTCCTGCTGCTCGCTGACTTGAGTTGCGAATGCTTAAATCGATTTAACTTCTGGATCACCAACTAGCAGCTCAGTTGAAGGGGTAGGTGATGGAAGGGCCTACTGTTCCCATAAAAACGTAGGCCGTAATAACCAGATAGTTGAAGTGATGTCCGCTGCATGAAGACCTCTGGAGGCATGGTCAGCTGGGTTTTGTGTTGTATCAACGTAGTGCCACTGGGTTGCTTGTGTATCAGTTGAACACGATTTGCAACGAACACATGAAACCTTCTTGCTTCGTTGTTGATGTATGCAAGCACCACCTGAGAGTCAGTCCAGAAGTATTCTTCGTCAATTTTCTTCTCAAGCTCAGTCTTCAACAAAACGCTCATCCTGGCTGAGGTGACCGCGGCTGAGAGTTCAAGTCTGGGAATGCTGGTGATCTTAGTAGGTGCGACTCTTGCCTTTGACATTACGAGGCTGCAATGGATTTCGTCTTTGTCATTCTTGTACCTGAGGTAGGAACATGCACCGTATCCGACATTGCTAGCATCTGAGAAGTGGTGCAGTTCTACTCTCACAATTTTACCAAAGTCTTGAGGGTGGTAGCATCTGGGTATAGTGACTTCCTTTAGTCTTTGAAGACCGTTCTTCCACTCCTCCCACCGTGAACGTAAGTTCTCAGGAAGTGGATCATCCCATCCGATGCCTCTGCGGCACAGCTCTTGCAGAATGCACTTTCCCGTCAAGGCGAAGGGAGAAACAAAACCGAGTGGGTCGTAAAGAGAGGCAACGACTGACAGAAGGCCACGGCGGGTTGGTGGCTGGTCCTTTGGTTCGATGTTGAAGCTGAACGTGTCGTTTTCCATTGACCACTGAATGCCAAGAATGTGTCCTTCTGTTGTTGCATCAGGGTTAAGATTGAGAGGGTTAGTGGTTACTGCTCTGTCTAAGGGGGCTATGCAGGACAGTTCCTTTTGATTTGAGTTGAACTTGTGAAGACGTAAGCCTGCATTTTTGCACAGTTCCTGCGCTTGGACTATCAGTCCTTTTGCCTCTTCGACTGATGGAACACTGGTTAGCCCATCGTGCACGTAAAAGTTCTTCTCGATGAAAGCTGATGCTAACGGGTAGTCACTTTTGTGGTGCTGAGCCAGGTATTTAAGTCCAAAGTTGGCGCATCCAGGGGATGAGGAGGCACCAAAGAGGTGGACTGTCATTCTATACTCTTGCGGTTCTGTTTCCAGCTGTCTGCCCTCCCACCAAAGGAACCTCAGGTAGTTGCGGGCTTCAGGTGAGACGTGGAATTGGTGAAACATCCTTTCGATGTCACAGATCACTGCCACTGCTTCCCTTCTAAAGCGACAAAGGACTCCCACCAGTGAGTTGATTAGGTCGGGACCTGTGAGTAGAGTATCGTTTAGAGAGATACCGCTAAACTTTGCTGAACAGTCGAAAACAACTCTTAGTTTGCCTGGCTTCTTGGGGTGGTATACCCCGTGATGAGGAATGTACCAAACTGTCTCTCCTTCGGGAGCTGTGGACGCTAGCTCTGCATTGCCTTTGCTAATTATTTCTTTCATGAAGGCAGTATAATGATCGTAATAGTTTTTGTTGGCTTTTAACTTTTTCTTAAGGTGTTGCAGCCAGATAGTCACCAGCTTCTTATTGTTTGGTAGTGATGGTGGACTAATGTCCTTGAAAGGAAGAGGCATCTCGTAGTGTCCGTCTTCCTTCTGTCTAATGTTGTCACTAAGGAGTTGCATGAAGCGAACATCATCTTGGGACACATACTTGTCTTCGTAGCATTTTTCATTGAAGTCTGATTCCAAGACTTTCAGCACGTCGGTGGCTGATGGTGATGGCATCTCTGTCACTGTGACTCGATGTACGAAGCTTTGGTGTCTCTGTCTATCCAAATGGGATTGGCTGAGCCAATGATGCTCCATCCAAGCACGGTTCTTTGTGCGAAAGGTTCGTTTTTTCGCCTCCTGTGACAACTTCCAAGGGAGCCAACACTGATGGGCAGTCATAACCAATTAGCAATCCTACCTCGTAGTCTTGAAGTGGTGGTAGCTTGTTTGCTCAGTGTTTGAGATGAGGCCATTGGAGTGCTGTTCTTTTAGTGGGGATATGAGACCTTTCAACTGGTATGAAGTCTCGTGTGTAGGTGTGCTGTAGTTTGACATAGGCTTCAGAGTTGAGTCCCCGAACTTGAAGAACACTGGCAGTCTTACTTGCAATGACTGTGGTAGCCGCTGTCATTGTACTGAGTTTCAGCTGCACTGGTTGAGTGTCCACATCTAGTTCAGTAACTAAATCTTCCAAAATGAAGGTTGAATCACTTTGTGTGTCCAGTAGGGCATAAGTGAGAATTTCTCTATCTGGATCCATTGTTGACGACACCAGAACTGGAACAATGCTAGAGGTGGCAGAAGTATGCTGTGTCAGTGCATGGGACATAACTTTGTGGATCTCCTTACTAGTATGTTCTCCTGTGGCAGCAGAATATTTGCCGGATGTCTCTGCAGGTCTTTTGTCTGTTTCTATGTGTAAGCCGGTTGGGTGACGTCGACTGCATGTGCTCAGGTGTGTCCGCCTTTTTGCAGTCTTTGGAAATGTGCCCCTTTCCTAGGCACCCGAAGCAAAGGTTATTTTCGTGAATCAAAGTTTTCTTCTCGTCTGTAGTCTTTGCTGTAAAGGTTGGGCACCTTGCAATACCATGTGTTTCATCCTTACAAACTAAACAAGGTGGCCATGGTTTTGAGTTTGAAGTTACAAATGTCTCTGAGGTGGGTTCATTCATTTCAGTACTGGTGTTGAGTGCTTTCGTTCTCCTGAGAAACCTCTCATCTGTGGTCTTGGTGTTTTTCATCAGGAGGGGGAATACAATGGGATTACAAGCTATTCTAGCTTCATTTTGTGTAAACTCTGTAAAACGTGCAAAACTTGGATTGTCTCCAAATTTGTCTAACTCTTCAACAACAATCCGACTCTACCTGTGAACCATCCACTCAGGCAGTTTTTGGAGAAGCTTGTGATTTTCCTCGCAATCATTTAGGATGGACAGGCCCTTTACATGGGGAATAGCTTCAACACAACCTTAAAGGAAATCTGCAAACTCTCTGAGTGCTATGGGGTCGTTTAAATCTATCTTGAGCCACTTCATGAGCTTGTCTCTGAAAGCCTTTTGGACAATAAAGGGGTTTCCATATCTATCTTGCAAGACTGCCCAGGCACTATGATATGCATCTTCTGAGTTTCTGTAGAAAAAATCCTTCTACAGCCTTGCGCGCCTCCCCTGCGAGGTAACTCTTTAGATAGAGCATCTTTTCACCCAACTGGGAAGGGCTTATTTCCAATGAGGGCCATGAAGGACATCTTCCAGTCTATGAACTTCAAAGGATCGCCAGTAAACGTTGTTGGTTCTGGGACAGGTAGACGTTTCAGAGTAAAAGAGCTTGCAATTGCCTGGGTTAGGCTGACTTCTTCCTGAGACGTTGGCGCACGCTGAGCAGAAATCTTTCAGTCTTAGTCTAACCTCTCTTGCTGTCTGCTTCCATGAGTCGTAGGCTTTATTGAATGCCTTTTCCTTTTTCTTAGCTTCATTTTCTTGCAACTCTAGGGCTTTTTGTGTTAGACTTCGTTCACGAGAGCTGGACCTGACTTGTGTCTCTGGGGGTTTGTCTGTTTCTTTAGCAGGTAGTGACATTTTGTTGCTCTTTTTCCTCTGTTTGTGCTTTAACTATAGTCTTACAGTGTTTTATGTCTAAGCTCAATTTAAGTGAATGGTAACTTTAACTTTACCTTTAACTATATACCACTCACATCAGACATTTACACTTGGACAAGCTAAGATGAGCAAAACATGAATGATACAAAATGTCACAAACAATTGTACTGCGAATGCTCTACAGTCAGACAATTTTTACCCTTTAAACATTATTACACGTTCGGGAATTAAGTTCTCATGAAATGACATAGATAGTTAAGGGCCCTCTTTAACTATATAGCTCTCTGCTTTACGACTGTATTTTTGCACGATATGATATGGCTGTTCTTGAGCTCATTAATTGTGCATACAATGAATTAGCTTAGCAGACAGCTTTAAATCGATTTACCACCTTAACATTGACTATTTTCTTATATTTATTATTGGCTTTAACTTTTAGTCAGCCAAAGTCCCCTACTGCAGCATTGGCCTCCGTACGTTGACGTGCAGGACGTCAGATGATCTCGTATCCGCTGGCTGAGCCGGCACGACGTGGTGAATGGCTCGTGCAGTCGAGTTTTCACTGTAGCTGCCCTCGGCAATAATCACAGCAGGGTCTCAACGGATATAGTTTCTTTAATGGTCTTTCAATCATCGTGAAAACTAAAATATATACAGACATAGAACAAGTACAAATCATTGATTAAATCACAAATATATATTCACGGATCAAACAAACACTTGTAATACAGTCCCTGTAACGTACCTCGATCCGCTCACCGAGGGTGCAATATGTGCGACGTCAGGCATGGCAGTCCTTATCTTAATATATCACTTGGCACTATGAACAGTTGAGCCAAGGAACAACACACACAGTTTCAATTAAAACCTATACAAACCGATTATATAACACAATGTTCGTGGCAATTCAGTAACTTACATGTATGTTTGAGAGGTCCGTAGCACAGGCTAGACCTCGTTGCCTGGGAACAGTTTTAAATCAGTATGATTCCGGGTTCGCAGCCACACCCATACCTACGCCCGCCCCTAACCATCCACATTAAAATAAACGTAGCGGTCAGTTACAGTTTGGTTCCCAGAATGTTCTTCTGAAAGGTAGGATAATGTTTCTTTAAGAACATTCTGGAAATGTTTGGTGATTAACCTTCTTAAGATGTATGAGCGCATTGAGACAATGAATAGACGTATAAAAAACGAATTTATGCATGCCAATATTCACTCACATGCACTTATAATCACACTAAGGTATGTAGGCCCACAGTATTCATAATATCATATGTGTAAAATATCCGAAAATAATCACACTTTTTTTCTGACTATAAAGGTTGTGTCCTCGTATGTAGGTTCTAACTGTTAGATAAGCTATCTGGGCCGTGTGTGGTTTGTGAGGGCTGCGTATAAATAGTGTCCGCTGTTTATGCATATTGGATACAAATCGTTATTGCAAACCCTTTAGATTTGGGACCGACAGACCTATAGAGGAACGGACCGACTGTCACTTGCCCGTCCCTGAAACCCCTGTTAGTGTTTGTATGTGTTTGTTCTATTTCGTCCCTACTGGGCCGGTCTTTTTTCTTCTTCGTGTGTGATTATTTGACATAAGAACCACACAACTGCATTAGCGGCCGTTGTCGCCCTCTGTCGGCCGTCAGCGCAATTTAAATTATGACGTAAACCTTTTTTTTAAAGTGCCGGCGGTCAACGGCCCTTGACGACCGGCCGTTCTGTGTTCTCCAGATTCTACAGATGGCCAGTCCGCCCCACCTGACTATGGCTGTGACTGTGTGACTGACCTGAGCCTTCTTATTATGCCCGAGCCTCGTCGTTCTGATAGCTCCGCCCCTTCGCTCCAACCCCCCTCACTCCCCACACAGGTGAAAATTACTTTAGCAACACATTCATCGCAAGAAGTGTAGCAAAAGTCAAGGCCGCAGATTCGTCGATTTATACTGCCACAGAGCAGATTTGTGAAGTTGTAATGACTGATTTAAGAGGTTGTATTAACCAAGTTGCAGTTGTAATGGAAAATATATTTTAAAAATATATATTTTTCTGCTTGGTTCAAAACCTCATGAAAGAAAAACCAAGAAGTGAGGATACCCGGCCCGGAGGAAGCCCGGGGGTTCCTTTCTGGAGCCAGGCCCAGAAAGAGGACTCGTCGGCGAGCGTCTGGTGGCCGGGCTTGCCACGGAGCCCGGCCGGGCCCCAGCCCGAAAAGGCAACGTGGGCAACACCACTCCGCTTCTCCGTCCCGCAGGCCCACCACCTACGGGAAACAACGATGGGGTCAGGTGCGCTGCCAGAAGGGTGGCAGTGAAAGCGGAGGGTCTCGACGACCAGACCTGGGACGACAGAAGCTGGCTTTGGGGACGTGGAAACGTCACCATCTCTGGGGGGGAAGGGAGCCAGATCTGTGTGGGAGTGGAGCGTTAACCAGTTGGATCTGGTTGGGGCTCACCTCTACGCACAGCGTCGGCTCTGGAACCTTACTTCTGGATAGGGGTTGGACTCTATTCTTCTCCGGAGTTGCTCAAGGGTGTTGAGGCGCCGGGCGGGTGTGGGGATACTCACAAGTCCCCGGTTAGGTTGCTTCGTTGTTGGAGTTTACCCCAGTGGACGAGAGGGTCGCCTCCCTACGCCTGCGGGTTATGGGGGGGAAAACTCTGACTGTTGTGTGTGCCTATGCACCCAACAGCAGTTCAGAGTATACAGCCTTCTTGGAGACCCTGGAATAGTCCCTGTATGGGGCTCCTGAAGGGACTCTTTAATCTTGCTGGGAGACTTCAACGCACATGTGGGCAATGATGGAGACACTTGGAAGGGCGGCCCCCCCTGATCTGAACCGGAAGTGGTGGTTTGTTACTGGACCTCTGTGCTAGTCTGGATTGGCCATAACAAACAACCATGTTCGAACATAAGGATGCCTCATAAGTGTACGTGGTACCAGAGCACCCTAGGCAGAAGGTCCATGATCGATTTCGTTATCCGTATCATCGGACCTGAGGCCGTAGTGTTTTGGACACTCGGGTAAAGAGAGGGGCGGAGTTGTCAACTGATCACCATCTGGTGGTGAGTTGGGTCGAGTGGCGGGGGAAGCCTCTGGATAGACCTGGTAAGCCCAACGTGTAGTTCGGGTGGAACTGGGAACGTCTGGAGGAGGCCCAAGTTCAGGAGGCCTTCAACTCGCACCTCCGGCGGAGCTTTTCGGGCATTCGGGAACCATCCAAGCTGTGTACAGTAAGGATGGGACGTTGTTGACCTCAACTGATGGAGTGTTAGGGCGTTGGAAGGAACACTTTGAGGACCTCCTGAACCCGACAACTCCGCCCTCTATGTTAGAGGCAGAGCTGGAGTATGACGGGGGATCAACACCAATCTCCCGGGGGGAGGTCACCTGATAGGTCGTCAAACAACTCCACAGTGGCAAAGCCCCGTGGGTGGATGAGATCCGCCCGGAAATGCTGAAGGCCTCGGGTGTTGAGGGACTGTCATGGTTGACACGTCTCGATCAACGTTGCGTGGAAGGTCGGAAACAGTACCGAAGGAGTGGCAGACCGGGGTGGTGGTTCCCCCTTTTTAAAAAGGGGGATCAGAGGGTGTGTGCCAATTACAGAGGCATCACACTACTCAGCCTCCCCGGGAAAGTTTACTCCAAGGTACTCGAAAGGAGTGTCAGCCGATTGTCGAAACCTCAGATTGAGGAGGAAACAATGCGGATTCCGTCCTGGTCGTGGCACGACGGATCAGCTGTTTACTCTCGCAAGGATCCTGGAGGGGGCCTGGGAGTACGCTTATCCGGTCTACATGTGTTTTGTAGACTTGGAGAAGGCGTATGACTGAGTTTCCCAGGGAGTTACTGTGGGAGGTGTTGCGGGAGTAATGGGGTGAGGGGGTCTCTACTCAGGGCCATACAATCTCTGTACTCCCAAGCGAGAGCTGTGTCCGGGTCCTCGGCAGTAAGTCGGACCCATTTCCGGTGAGGGTTGGCCTCCGCCAGGGCTGCGCTTTGGTCACCAATCCTGTTTGTAATATACATGGATCGGATTTCGAGGCGTAGTCATGGGGGAGGGGGGTCTGCAGTTCGGTGGACTAAGGATTGCACCACTGCTTTTTGCAGATGATGTGGTTCTAATGGCTTCATCGGTCTGCGACCTTCAGCACTCACTGGATCGGTTCCCAACCGAGTGTGAAGCGGCTGGGATGAGGATCAGCACCTCCAAATCTGAGGCCATGGTTCTCACAGGAAACCGATGGACTGTCCACTCCAAGTAGGGAATGAGTCCTTACCCAATTGAAGGAGTTCAAGTATCTCGGGGTCTTGTTCTCGAGTGAGGGAACAATGGAGCGTGAGATGGGCTGGAGAATCGAGCAGCGGGAGCCAGAAGGCAAAGCTCTCTGTCTACCGGGCCATTTTCGTTCCTACCCTCACCTATGGTTCATGAAGGATGGGGTCATGACCGAAAGAACGAGATCGCGGATACAAGCGGGCCGAGATGGGTTTTCCTCCGCCGGGTGGCTGGTGTCTCCCTTAGGGATAAGGTGAGAAGTTCGGGTCATCAGGGAGGGACTCGGAGTTGAGCCGCTCCTCCTTCGCGTCGAAAGGAGCCAGTTGAGGTGGTTCGGGCACCTAGTTAGGATGCCACCTGGGCGCCTCCCTAGGGAGGTGTTCCAGGCACGTCCAGCTGGGAAGAGACCAAGGGGTAGACCTAGGACCAGGTGGAGGGATTATATCTCTTCGCTGGCCTGGGAGCGCCGAGGGATCCCCCAGTCAGAGCTGGTTGATGTCGCCAGGGAAAAGAAAGTTTGGGGCTCTCTGCTGGAACTGCTACCCCCGCTAAAATCTAGCTTGTGGTGCATACATTTACACTTGTATAAAATATCCACATATCTGTGAACCAAATTTGAAGTCACAGAAGAAAAAAAAAAAGTGTTGCAGCTTGTAGAAAAAAAATGAATTAGTGATTAAATGTTCACTTGCAGAAAAATATCCATCCATCTTCTCCCGCTTATCCGTGGTCGGGTCGCGAAGAGATATAATCCCTCCACCTGGTCCTAGGTCTACCCTAGGTCTACCCCTTAAATAATATTGCGACAGAAAAACGTTTCAGTTCACATCACGCTCTGCCACTCTGCCGCTCTGCTCTGAACACCTGAACGGCCTGTTCTAACAGCTGTTCACCAGCGGAGGAGTCTGTGCCACAGTGACTCCGCACAGTTAACGAACGTACCGTAGATAATGTAGCTGACCTTCATCCCGGAGCAGCAGAGTGCAGCCGACAGGCAGGAAGACTCGAGCACACAGCTCGCGCTTCATATATTAAAAAATACACCATGCGCGTCATGATGGCACATAACAGCTGGCGACCGCAGATTATTTCGGCGATTAGATAAAATGTAAATTAAATTTGACGCAACTTTAGTTACATTTCCATGACTTTTCCAAAACTTTGGGAAAAATATTCCATCCATCCATCCATCTTCTCCCGCTTATCCGTGGTCGGGTCGCGGGGGTAGCAGTTCCAGCAGGAGCCCCAAACTTTCTTTTCCCTGGCGACATCAACCAGCTCTGACTGGGGGATCCCAAGGCGCTCCCAGGCCAGCGAAGAGATATAATCCCTCCACCTGGTCCTAGGTCTACCCCTTGGTCTCTTCCCAGCTGGACGTGCCTGGAACACCTCCCTAGGGAGGCGCCCAGGTGGCATCCTAACTAGGTGCCCGAACCACCTCAACTGGCTTCTTTCGACGCGAAGGAGGAGCGGCTCAACTCCGAGTCCCTCCCTGATGACCGAACTTCTCACCTTATCTCTAAGGGAGACACCAGCCACCCGGCGGAGGAAACCCATCTCGGCCGCTTGTATCCGCGATCTCGTTCTTTCGGTCATGACCCATCCTTCATGACCATAGGTGAGGGTAGGAACGAAAATGGCCCGGTAGACAGAGAGCTTTGCCTTCCGGCTCAGCTCCCTTTTCGTCACAACGGTGCGGTAAAGCGACTGCAATACCGCTCCCGCTGCTCCGATTCTCCGGCCCATCTCACGCTCCATTGATCCCTCACTCGAGAACAAGACCCCGAGATACTTGAACTCCTTCACTTGGGGTAAGGACTCATTCCCTACTTGGAGTGGACAGTCCATCGGTTTCCTGCTGAGAACCATGGCCTCAGATTTTGGAGGTGCTGATCCTCATCCCAGCCGCTTCACACTCGGTTGCGAACCGATCCAGTGAGTGCTGAAGGTCGCAGACCGATGAAGCCATTAGAACCACATCATCTGCAAAAAGCAGTGGTGCAATCCTTAGTCCACCGAACTGCAGACCCCCCCCCCCACGACTACGCCTCGAAATCCGATCCATGTATATTACAAACAGGATTGGTGACAAAGCGCAGCCCTGGCGGAGGCCAACCCTCACCGGAAATGGGTCCGACTTACTGCCGAGGACCCGGACACAGCTCTCGCTTTGGGAGTACAGAGATTGGATGGCCCTGAGTAGAGACCCCCTCACCCCATACTCCCGCAGCACCTCCCACAGTAACTCCCTGGGAACCCGGTCATACGCCTTCTCCAAGTCTACAAAACACATGTAGACCGGATAAGCGTACTCCCAGGCCCCCTCCAGGATCCTTGCGAGAGTAAAGAGCTGATCCGTCGTTTCCATAACTTTTCCAGGGCCTGGAATTTGCATTTTGAAATTCCATGACTTTTCCAGGTTTTCAATGACCGTACGAACCCTGAGATCTATTTGTACTACTTTTGTACAACACTATGACGAATTAGTACATTTAGAAATATAAAAAACATAGTTTAAATATGGAGACACAAGGTTTCTGCCCAACAGCAACGCTATGTAGACAGATTAAACAAAAAATACTTACTGTACAATTTATCACATCCATCCCAGTATTTACAGAAACATCCCAGTACTCCATCGCATGATCATCCCTGTAGTCCAAAGGCACCTTTTAAGCAGCATTTATAGCTAACCACTAAACAAATATGGCAGGAAAAAATGGACTTGTCGAGTCAAAATGCTATTTACAAAGTGTCATACTACTGTACTGGTGGCAGTAAACTGATTTTCTAAAAAAGTCTATAGCGCAGTGAAATGTATAAACTGTCATCAGTCTCGCTGTATGACTTCACTGCATGTAGGGGATGGTGATCAAGCAGCTCTCTCACATCAACAGCTGCCAAAACTTGAGTGGGAATCACACTGTATGCAAATAAATGCCTATCAAACCATTGTGTTTCCCACTTCTGTACAACAAGTTTTATTGTTGGTGTGTGTGATGTTTGGTCTAGTACTAAAATGGACTTTATGAGACCAAATTGGGGCTCTCCATCTGGGTCATAAGACAGGAATACAGTCATGCCTGCTCGATATGCAGTTCCCTTAAAGGTAACCGAGGCTGGTTCATACAATTCACTGAAAAGGGGAATGCCTGTTAGACCACTTTCGATGTCTTTAACTCCCTCAATGTTGGCCAGAAAGGTAGTGTGCCCTGGACCAACTTCTGTATTGTGGCTCAACACAGTTCCACACAGCAAATTATAGCACTGCGCTATCTGATGGCGAAAGGCCATGGTTTTGCAAATGTTTCGGAAATTGCATGTTACATGGCTAACCCGTTTAAAAAAGTTGTGTTTCGCTTCGAATCTCATAGCCCAAAACTGAGTCAAGGGTCCGAGCTTTTGAATGGCTCTTGGGTAATGGAGCATGAAGTGGTGTTTTGGCAGCAAATGGTGAAGAGGATAGAGCTCCAGGAAGAGAGAGTGATGCTCTTCAAGGATTTTAGCTAAGTACAGTGTTGCTTCAACAGTAAGAGAAGGAGAGAAGATGAACTCCATACATAACAGTAACAGTAGGAGAAGTTTCCATTCCTTGCAATGCATGGGGACCAGGTCACCTATCATTGTCGGCAGCAACCTAAGTAGGCACCACATTTGAGCTGCTGATTGATGCATGGCGCCTTTAACCTTTTTTAGATCATCCTTACTAATTACAGAATGTTTGTTGCCCTTATCACAAAAGCCGTAGTCAAAGCTTGTGATTCTGTAGTTTAGTTTGTCAAGTGTTAGATGTTTCTGCTCAATCAGCGAAGTTAACACAAGCTTGACTTCATATGGCCCTACGCCTTCCAGTATATCATGCATGATGTCAGGTGCTATGTTGTCGGTTACATGATAGAAAGACAAGTCATTCAAGACACTGTCTCTATTCAGGCCTGTCTGGGAGCGGTCGGCTGTACGCAAATCTGCCTCATGACTATTGACATCACGCAATAGTGCAGGATCTGCCAGCGTCTGAGACCTCCGGGCATCCTTATGTATTCTGCAAAACCGACACATATAATTTCCAGAGAAGCTTTCAATATAGCCAAGCATGGCATTCACGCCCAAATTGTCTCCCACTACCTGGACCACTGTAAAAGTTGGAGGTATCAACAGTGATGCCATCCCTCTCAAGACACCTGATCTCTTCCACAATAGGGCGCAGCACTGCATCAAGGCCATAGGTCTTAGCGTCATCGGATTTGTACACTGCTAAAAGGAAGTGTGACTGCAAACTTGATAGCAGGTCTGGTGGCAAGCTCTTTAGGGTGAAATATATAAATCCTAACTTGTGAACCCCAGTCTTAGACCCAAGCGGATTGACTGTCTCACAATCATCTTGGTAAATCATAAGTGGGATCGAAACCTCTTTTAATAACAGTGGATGCGTTTTACAAAACTGCCCATCAAATAAATCTTGAAGAGCATCTCTCTCTCTCTGCTGCCATTCTTGCATGGCCTGTAAAACCCCAGGAATTTCAAGTAGCTTGGTTAGAAGGCGCTGCAGCGGAATACGCTGATATGAATCACGCACTGAGACTTGTCGCACAGTGCCAGTGGCAGAGGCTCTTTGCTGAATAAAGCATGCCCCCCCAGTGAAAATCTCCTCAACTGGCTGAATGAAGTTTCCTGATTTAGCAAAATACTGCATCTGTTTATAATCTGTATCAAGTCCTTTGAAAGGCTCGGCTAATTCCAAGAACTCCAGCCCAAGCTCTTCTACCTCTGGGCTTTGATCAAGACCAAAATGACGAAATAAAGACATAGTCTTTGATTCTAGTTTTCCCACAATATCACCAATTAAACTAGAGGTGTGTTGAACCATAAAGTTTAAGTTAGAGAATGTCAAAGAAGGTTTAGACCTCAGATGAGCTAAAAAAAGGGCTACCCGGTTGGTCATGTCATCTTGCCCTAGTTCATCCCATTCATCCTCAACTCCTTGTACAGGCTCATTTTCAGCAAGCTGTATGTCAACAGGCTGGGCTGGACCTTCAAGGGGATCATCAAGAGTATCACTTTGGTTTTCATGCTCCTTTAATAGGTGTCTTCTATAAGACCTTATAAAAGAAAATGTTCTACCACAACCAGTTTCACTACATTGGAAATATGTTGATGAATGGTTTACATGATGTACTGCACGTAAATGTTGAAAGAGAGTCTTGGCATCCCCTGGAATTTGCCTTTTGCATTTAAAGCAAATATATGCCATCTGCTCACAAATTTGAACAAATCCTCAGAATTAATATGCGTGTGTGGGGGAGGGGTGTAGCCTCTCACATCTGCAGTGATCTAACTATACTTACAAGTCCTCTACATTTTTTGAGTAACTTAAGCCTGGGGCCAGCTTTTGGAATCAATTGGCTGATGGTCCCCTCGTCTAAAAGAAGAAAACTCTCCTCGTCAATTCCCTCGTCTGAAAGACAAAAAAACAAAATACAAGGACATATTTAAACCATGGAGAACAGCAAAAAATAAGAGGCTAATTACATGGAAGCTATTGGAATAAAAATGTATTTTCAGTAACATAAAATACAATGCAGTCAATGCCATTTCAAATAATTCCTTTACCTAGCTATACAGACGATCTGCTTGCTGTGAACGTAAACAAAAACATGTTCTTACCTTTAAATCTATCAATAAGGTCTGTCAACTGCCACTGTGTCAATGTGTCACACACAAAATCGTCCATTGATCTGAGACAAAAAACACATAAAGAGCTTAATTAAAACAAAACATAAAATGTACATTTGCTTGACTTCAACCTCACTGCTGGGGCTAATTTATTCAGTTGATGAGGCTACTAAAACTGACAAATGTCTGCTTCTCCTATTTATTTATTTGTATTACCTGTTGTATTTAGCACACATGAGCCCCACTTACTATGGTTATTAGCATTGTATTTTATCTGCAGACTTATGGTTATATCAAAGACTTTATTTTTATATAGAGTGATACACTTTTGTGACTGCTAGAAACAGGTCAACCCACAATAGAGCAAGATTAGTTAACCAACTACGGACAGCAGCCACAGGAACTTTTGCAGTCACAAATTGCTGTGAAAAATTGAGAGAGACCAATGAAAGTGAAAGTTAAGTTACAGAGAACCTGCTTTTTTTTTTTACACCAAACCTTATCAGTCCCCTTATCAGACAGAAGTTGACGAATTACTTAGTCATATCCAAACCAATTCAACAGAGTTCTTCAATTTAAAAGACATGGATCCAGCCTTAAGTGCTAAGCTTTAAAACTGAATTAACAAATGACATTACATAATGTGATGACAGAACTGTAAACAGAATTAACATTTATTTTTATTTAAAATATATAAATAATATTTCACATCAAAAGAAACAGCACCATGGTTGTTTTATTGTAGCTGAAACTTTAACAAAATAAATAACTCAGTTACCTCCAATAATTAACCCATGTTTGTATAATTGTGTTAACTCTGTGTGTTGCTGCTAGCATACATAATACCTGACGTGGAAACCTTACTCGTGGAGGGGGCTACAGAGCAGAGCGGCATCCGTCACGTAACATTAACTGCAGAGCGAAAACCACAGTGGCAGTCAGCTCCGCATGGCAGCTAGCTTGGCAGCTAATTTACGTGACGCAGCCGAATAACGGCGCAACATTCCTTTGTAAAAGGGGCTGATATTACTGACATATAAGCGCCTGGGGTAGCACACTTTCCGTTTAACTTTCCCAGGGTAATGCTACCGTCATTTAGTTTTCAATCCTGATATCCTACATTTGAACCATCTCCCTAACTGGCAGTTACACAGACTAGCTAGTTAACTACGTTAGCTTTAGCATGTTCGTCGGCTCATTCGGCTTTTTAAGTGAGATAAAAAAGAACACTAAATAACAAATTAACTATCAACGTTACCACAATATCGCTCATGGACTAGCAGTTGATGACATTTATTAACAGATTCACAGTTAGATGACAATGTTTCTGCTTACCTCCTCCAACTTTCCCCAACGGTCTTTCTTGTCTCAATGATCTTCTCTCGCGATGATGATGGTTAAGTTTACGGTTATGCCCAAATATCGCGAGTGCACACAGGATGCAGGGGAAAACCTTTCCCGCCAGATCGCGGTCAAAATCAAACAATGGCAGTCTGGAAGTCCCCTTTGTCTCAGTTTATCTCAACATGAATGAATCTAATACATGTGAAATTGTTGCGATTCATGCAAACCAATACCCAATACCATATACATAACCCAGAATGAGTTAAACATTTCATAACCAAATGGTTGGGTAGACAAAAATATTTTGACCCAGCACTTGGGTTGCACAAAAATAACCCAATACCATATTAATAACCCAGAATGGGTTAAACATTTCATAACCAAATGGTTGGGTAGACAAAAAATATTTTGACCCAGCACTTGGGTTACACAAAAATAACCCAATACCATATTGATAACCCAGAATGGGTTAAACATTTCATAACCCCATGGTTGGGTAGATGAAATAACCCACTGTTTTTTAGAGTGTGACCCTGGTATGTTATGAAATGTACCCTACATGCAGTCATCCTCGGGCATAGCCATAGGCCTACAGTACATGCATGCCAACTTTTGCAATATATAATATAGCGCCTAGCGTGAGCTATGCTTAGGGACCTACCAGTCAAGATTATTTGTGCGTAGGGGTGCATCATCTGGCTCCTGGTCCTGGTCATCCTCGCCATTGCCCATTCCGTGAACTAACTCCATCACCTCGGGCTCGGGCTCGAACAAATAAGGACGTAATGGTCCATCGTCTGGCTCAATATTCTCACCATCGTCGCTTACTGAAACGGATTCAGATTCAGTTCCTAAAACTACATTTTCGTAGGAAAGCCGAGAGTATGTTTCTGACTCGCTATCATCACTGGATACCTCGTACAATCCTTCTTCTTTGTCTGGTATATTTGCCCTTCCACGTTCATTCTGCATAGACGCCATTGTTTGTTATCGTTTCGTTTTCCTGAGTTTTCCTCACTTCCGGTTTGGCTGAATCGATAATTTCGTTTCTAAAAAGGTTCAGGGAAGCTGCAATAAAGTGCTTTTTTTTAATCAGGTGGGATTGTTTTGGTACGTAATTATGCTTGTATATAAGTTAAAACGAAACTATTTGGGGTTAAATTTCCACTATCCCTTTAAGAGCATTCCATGGAATATAACAAAAAGTGTATCTCGAGCCGGTTTCTGAAACTTACCTACCCCACCTTTAAAGGAATGGTATGCTCATGACACTCATTTTTTAAAAATGATCATCCGATAAAACAGACCAGTCTCTGCCAGTCTCTCTCTTTTTTTTTTTAATCCGATGACATTATCAGTGATTTTAAACTGATTATATACCGAAATAACATCAACACTGTGGGCGCCACCATTTCCCGGACGTGACGTAATCCATGCGTTTGGTTTTCGAAGACACGTTGATCTCCATGTTATTTACTGTAGTTTCTCTATTCAAATATGCCTCACTGTATCGCGAAATATTGCCATAATTCGGATAGGAACAATCCACGGAATGCTCAGTTCCATCTGTTGCCAAAAGGTAAGCATAAGAAGTACATTCGGAGGCAGTGGCTAGCGATATGTGGCCGGCCCGAACCGAGAGATTTACAGGCTCATGTATGCAGCGAACATTTCACATTTCCGGACGACTACTCTGAGAGTATGATCAAACATAACATGGGATTTAAAGAACAACCATTACTCAATGGAGATGCAGTACCATCGGTCTTTCTGGTGTCATCACCGACCAGGACACCAGTTCGGCCAGTAGAGAAATCGCCCTCTGCAAGTGTGAAGCGACGGAGGAGCAGAAGTAGTGCTCGGAGTAAGAATAAGGTATGTTATAGCGCATTTCCATTGCAGCGGCTAGCCCCGTTTTAACGTCCAGGCCAGGACAGTTTTTGGTGGCCTTTCCATATAGCGTAGTACCGGCTAGTGTGTATTTCCCCCCAGTTTTTCCGGCCCCATAAAATCGTGATTCTATGGCCAGGGACAACGAAGCTGAGTATGCTAAACTAGAGAGGGAATCGCTAGCAAGGGTGGTACTACATGCATACATATAGTATCTTATATCATCTTCCCATTATACACACATGCATTTCCAAACATTTGGACTACCTATGTTGCAAATGTATTATCTTTTCAATTTACACACGGCATCTATTGCACGTCTGTCCGTCCTGGGAGAGGGATCCCTCCTCTGTTGCTCTCCCTGAGGTTTCTCCCATGTTCCCTTTAAACTGTGGGTTTTCTTCGGAAGTTTTTCCTTGTACGATGTGAGGGTCTTAGGACAGAGGGTGTCGTATTGTCATACTGATATGTATGGCTGAATTCCCCCATCCAATCTCTTCACATTGGTCAAAACTTGTTCCTCTGCTGACGAGTCCGAACTGAAATACTCCACCATGTTTCCGTGTGTTGACAAAGTGAACGCATGGATGACGTCACGACCATCACGTGACTACTGAAAATGGCAAACATGGCGGCGGCCAGACGGAATATACAGGTCTTGATAAAAAAGAGCTATAAAATCATTATTTACCGGGGAATATCGCAGATTTCTTCAGGGTATGGTTTAAACATAACGTTTCACTAAATACTGAAGTTTTGATTAATTATCTAATGAGTGGACCATTCCTTTAAACATGTAATTTTTACTTTTGAATACTTCAGTACAAAGGATGTATTGAATAATTTAAGTGATATATGTGTACATATATAAATCATTAGTCAAAACAGGGCTACATTTGATTTAATTAAAAGGTATAATATGTGGTAAACTGAAGAGCCCTTTGGGAGCCGAAAGAGCCGACTCTTCTTGGTGAGCCGAGCCAAATGATCCGGCTCACCAAGAAGAGCCGGAATTCCCATCACTAGAACGAATGAATTCTTCTGCGAGGATTTATAAAAGCAGCTGGAATCCCTTAAGTTGCATTACTGCCACCTACAGTATGTATTTCTGCTGAGTGTCATTATTCTATTGGATAAAAAAAGTTAGGAAACGCCCCTATACGATCCGCCCCTATACGATCCGCCCCTATACGATCCGCCTCCTTGCTGCGGTCTGCAGCCAGACCCATCTCCCCGTGGGGCCGCGGCTCTGTCCTAATGCCGTCTCTTTGAAACGGACATTATGGTGAAATGTGGAAATGTGGAGAGAGATGACTCTTACTCTGGGATAAATGCAATCGTTTTCACTGAATGCGTTTCTCACACACACATCACTCTCTCTTGAACCCGCATTTTAGAAATAAAGTTTTGATAAACTGGTTACTATATCGGTACAGTTGCTTTAATTTCCTTCAGGTTCATAATGCTCTGTGTTTGCATTGTCATTCAGTTGGTACTCAGATAGTAAAGTTTACACAGTGGTTAATAGATTACAGAGCTCGCAATTTGAGACCAACACGAAACGCCCACGATATTTTACACCAAACTAAACAAAGCAAAACATATATGTGTTCCCATTGTATGATGATGAGAGATGTGCTACGCAGAGCTACATTCACATGGACTGATGTGCACAGAGTAGTTTTCAGCAGGTTAAACTACTCATCACAGACAGTTCATCACTTGCTCTTTTTGACCCGTCACTGCCCACCATAGTGTCTATATTTATTGAGTGAATCGGTCACATGACCTGGAAGGTATTGAAGAAATAAGCACATTTTCCCATCAAATTATTAATATAAAATATTTAGAGTGTTAATATGCAATAAAAGAGGTGTGTCCTATGCAGCCAGTGTAGTTCTTTTACCCAACATTGATGTTGAGTGATTAGGTCACATGACCTGGAAGGCATTGAAGAAATAAGCTCATTTTTCCATCAAAATAATAATATAAAAATATTTAAAGTATTAAAATGCAATAAAAAGAGGTGTGTCATATGCAGCCAGTGTAGTTCTTTGACCCAACATTGATTTTGAGTAAATCGGTCACATTACCTGGAAGGTATTGAAGAAATAAGCACATTTTCCATCAAAATATTAATATAAAAATAGTTAGAGTGTTAAAATACAATAAAAAGAGGTGTGTCCTATGCAGCCAGTGTAGTTCTTTGACCCAGCATTGATGTTGAGTCATTAGGTCACGTGACCTGGAAGGTACTGAAGAAATAAGCAAATGTTTCCATCAAAAATATTAATAAAACATATTTAAAGTATTAAAATGCAATAAAAAGAGGTGTGTTCAATAAATGTATGCTCTAGAGTGAATTTGCTTCACATTCACACGATCGAGAAGCTGTCGATTTATTAAAAAGAAAATGTTTCTTGTCTAATTGTAAAAGTCATTTGTTGATGGTCCCTAAGTGAAAGCCTCGTTTCGCGGAGAAGATCTCCCTGTTAAACTGACGCTGCTGGCGGGTCCGCGAATGTCCGTCGAATATCCAACCTAAAACTAAATTCACCGCGGTTCGCAATGCATCGTATAAACCATTATTTTCAACACCCCTAATGGCTATGGTACGGAACTCTATGGCATAATCTAATACTGGCCGTGGGTGCTGTTTGAGCTGCATGAGTACACGGGTGGCTTCACCGGCAGGTGAGGTAAGGTCAAAAATCCTGCTCATAGTGTCTTTGAATGCTGTGAAAGATCCACATATACTGGAGTCTCTTGACCACTCCGCAGTGGCCCATGCGGCAGCTCTGCCAGTTAAATGGGAGACCATAAATGCTATTTTAGCCTCATCTGACACAAACACGGCTGGGTTCATTTCATTTCATTTCAAACCTTTATTTAACCAGATTGGTCCCATTGAGATCATAGATCTATTTTCCAAGGGAGACCTGCAGCATATAGGTTCCACATGAAACATAAAACAATAAAGGACATCATACATTATATTTACAGGATACATAGTTATAGACATTTACAAGTGCCCATTGTATCAGCAAGCATTTCATTTAGCCTAGCTTTAAAAACATGCAGAGGAATGAGATTGCTCAGTTTCAATTCTTGCTGAAGATTGTTCCAAGCAAGTGGAGCTGCGCACATAAAAGCTGTCTTACCTAAGACAGTCCTTGCTCTTGGCACATCTAACAAGACTACATCATGTGACCTCAGACAATAGCTGCTTGCAACTCTCTGTGTTATCAGAGAGCAGATATAATACGGGAGTTTACCCAACAAAGCTTTATAGATAAATGTGTACCAATGACTGAGCCTCCGTACAGAGAGTGATGGTAAACCTGCCTTGGTATACAGTGTACAGTGATGTGTAAGCGCTTTACAATTTGTGACAAATCTCAGAGCACTGTGATACGCAGCATCCAATTTGCTCAGGTAATTGGCAGGTGCATTCATATACAACAAATCACCATAGTCCAGCACAGGTAAAAAGGTCACAGTGACTAGCCTTTTCCTGGCCTCAAGCGAGAAGCAGGACTTGTTTCTGTAGAAGAAACCTAGCCTAACCCTCAGTTTTTTAAGCAGGTTATTGACATGAAGTTTAAAAGAGAGACAATCATCAAGCCAGATACCAAGGTATTTGTAACAGGCAACAACTTCAAGTTTTGTTCCTTGCGTAGTTACAATATCTAAAACAGGCTCTGGTGTCTTTTTAGCTTTTGAAAAGAGCATTACCTTGGTTTTATCCACATTTAAAAGAAGCTTTAATTCAGAGAGCTGAGTCTGAATAGTGTTAAAAACAGCTTGTAATTTAACAACAGCCTCTTTAATGGAGGGACTGTAAGGAAATATTTGTATGTATTCATGCAAACTGTGAAGGGTTTTATTGCTGTGGGGGAGCTGGAACAAGACCCCACTGTGGTCTCTGGAATGGGATGGGGGGATGTGTGGAGGCTGCAGAGGCTGCAGAAATAGGAGACAGTGAGGGTCAGAGGTGTTTGTTTGAGATGATTGGACCAGTTGTCCTTAAACTCCACCCCCTCCTGTATCATTTGGTATGAAAGCCTATCCGGCTTGCTGTTCTCTCTCTCTCTTCTCGCGTCGCTGGGACTGGAGGTCTGGCGGCCTGTGGGCAGGAGCCAGGAGTAGGCCAAACTCCTGACTTTACACATATGATACGATATGGTTGTGTATGGTAATGTATTTGATTGTATTGCATTGTATATTACCATTAAAGTGGATTATTGTTAAACGGTTACTTGTATGCTCTGGGTTTCCTTCCTGTAAGATAACGGCTTGTGTAGGGATGCGAGGAGATTTAAGAAAGCGGACGAGTTGTCCACTAAATCTCCTAACAAATGGTGACCTCCGACGTTTCTGAATAAACATGAGCTGTGGAAGGATTCAGACGACCACACTGGGTCGGGAACAAGCACTTTTAGACGCCTCGGACAATAGCAGGGCCCTGTAGGATTGTCTGTAGGCGTTTCAGAGTGTTTTTGAAGTTTGAATGGAGTATACAATGCATATTTTTTACCATGTTAGGAAAGTTATATATAACACGTGAACATTGATCACAAGGTATAAAGAGTCCTGCGTGACGAGAAATAAAAGCAGTTAGCGTGGATCTCAGGTAGTTGATTCCTGAAGTGGCGTAGAGACGGTGCAGTTCGTGGGTTGTCGGGTGTGATTCCCACACGACGAAACCTGGACGCTCGATATTTTCAGATCGAGCCGCCGTTTAAAACTGGGGGTAAAATAGCAGTCTGAGACCGAATAAGCGAAAGTGTCAGTGGACTGTTATCTGTTAAATCCTTGGGAGAGAGCGCTAACGTCACCTACATTGTGACGAGACCGGCTCCCGTTTCCCTTGTCTGTAAACATTTATTTGAAAGGCTGACGTAAACATAACGTTGATCGCAAGGTAGGCAGAGAGTCCTGCGTGACGACATATGAAGCACGTTATCAAGCTAGGCTAGACAAACTGTACGGGGAATAAATCTGTGTGATTTTTACCCAAATAACCTGTGTGACCGATTGTCTGTGATAATCAGACATTCGCTCAGAAGAGTGAAGCTCATTTGTGCTCTGCTGCTGCCATCTAGTGGCTGAAAGGGGGGGAAGCACGTTAATTAAGTCAGATAAATAAAAGCGAAGTCAATATATTGCATATATTTAACTAAATGAGCTGTCTGTAGGTTGTCATTGTTGATTAGTACAGACCTTGTTTTATGTTGGTAAATGTAATGATACAAAAGCAAGCTATTCATCACAATTGTATTTTTAGGTTATGAATAAAACAAAAAGTAGTGGCCTAAGGGATAAGCAGAAAGGTTTTTGAACGCTTGTCAGTTATGACAGGGCGTTTAGGTTTTCAATGTGCGCCATCACGTTAAAACAGGATTGGGGGCATTTTCAGTTCATTGCTTGCTTCCACACGCCTTCCCCCTCCTTGTCTCTTTCACGACTATAGTTAATGCATTAGAACGATTGTCAACTTGCCGTGTTTCTAGGAATCGGACTCGCTGTTCCGGAACGGCCTTTCAAAATAAAAGCCAAAGGCCGCTGTTCGCCAGAGATGCCTTCACAATAAAACAGTAATTAGCTTAACAATATATTTAACTTATATTGCGTCTTTAAATATTGATTTTAATTCATTACAGATCTAACCTGCTTGTAACACAACTTTGATCAAAAATAATAGGATAAGCAAGTGGTTAAAGGGGGTTTCCTGTCTGGCTCATTTGATTTAGAACTGAAGTAAGGGAGAATAGTGTTTTCATTCCTCATGGTTTCTGAAGATAAATCATCAGTTTGTCTGGACTTTGACATAGAGATAGGATCATGGTGGAGAAGGAAGACCTTTTTTGGTTTCAAATTAAAGAAGAGTTTAAGGATGAAGTAAGCAGGACTTCAACTGGCCAAAAGACATTTTAAAGTTTAATATTCTTGGTTAGCAAACAAGACATCTGATTATTATGTCACACATGATAATCTTGCTATAGAAACTAGCTTAAAATATTGGAGAAAATATGTAGATGTTCTTTCGTAGTGTGTGGAATATGTGATGCTGGAAACATGTACGTTTTTTAATGTATAGGAGAAAATGGTTTCCTGAAAGAGTTATGTTGGGTACATATGTAGCAATGGATGAAACAATTTTTAGAGTGAGTTTTTGTAATATCATTTGTAGACATCAATTAGGTTGTTTAGATGGCATTTAACAATTAAGACAGATAGTATGATTACAAAGAGTCAGAGTGGAAAGGGTTGGATTTATTTAACCTCAGTGTGCTAGATTTTTTATAGGTAATGCGTCCCGAGACCTGGACTCCCCCTCTGAGTTAGAAAAGGCTACGATCCCGACCCTCCAAGCAGACAAGAGACCTAACCCAACAGGAAACTCCTCCTTCTCCATCGAACAGACAGAGAACCAGAGCTGAAACGACAACAACAAGACTGCAGCCAGAACTATCTCCACCTGTGGCATCCAGAACCAAACAGCATGCTGACGGGCAGAAATCTACGCTCATCAGTCCCTCAGACGGGACCATGAAGTTCCAAGCTGAGCACAAGAGCAAAGTGTGGGAGATGAGAGCAGAATCCGCCCTCCATAAAAACAGCAGGGAGACTGTAAAGGAGGAGATGAAATGCAAAGCAGTGCAAGAACATTAGCATGATGGGGCATGCAGATGTAACTGGGCCAATGGCTGACAGCGGATGAAGTTACAGCTGATGGACTGAAGAGAACACAGAATCAGAGGAGTTGGCATGGTCGATTAGAAGTGAGGAGGCCGGGGTCACGGCTTGAGAAAACCAGAGGAGGAGAAAAGGAAAACGGAAATGAGTGAGTTTACACATAAACACACTTATTCACAAAACGCACATTTAAAGCATAAATACGTAAAGACAGAAAGATTTATTAAATTAAAAATAGCAGTAGACTATTAGAGTAAAATGAGAACACACTGAGGGTTCAGAGTACAACCATATTCTTCAATCTTTTCATCAGGTTAACAAAATATTCTTTGACATTTTTTATTCACGTGTGAATAAAGGAGTGGGATAGTTTTAGGAACCACTCTATAAGACAAATCTTTATCTGTATGGATAATGTTAAAGGGAGAGCTGGTGCCAAGCCAGATATCGTATTCTAATCTAAATAATTGATTTCACCATTGTAGCATAGTTATTACCATAGGAAATATGAAATGACTTCTGTTTTTAAATCCTTGATAAAGGAGGGAGTAATGGTTGCATGTTCGGACATCCAGGGTTCCACACACTGCTAGAGAGTTTAACATTGGTTTTTAGGTGGACCAGAATTGATGACATGTGGTTGTTATACCATTGTTATCGTGAACAAAACATAAATAAGGACATAGTATCTGCTTGAAGATGAATGGATTTCATATCCTAGAGGGGATTAGTTATTGTGAAGACTCCACAAGGTATCTACTAATGTATTGTAAAGAACTTGAATTGACTTGATAAATAAGTGAAGATAAGAAGATGTATGGACCATAAATTAGTCAAGTGGTAAATAAAAATAGCGGAAAAGAGGGGAACTATTAAAGGGAAGTGGAAAATCAGTCTAATACACACTGATAAAAAAAAGGGGGGGGGCATGAAGGAAGTATGCACTGGACTTTTTATTCGTGTGTGAATTTGGTAGTGTTTTAATTTGTTACAGTATTGATCAGTTCAAAGGGAGAGTTTTAGTAACAGCTCTATAAGATCAGATAAATATTTATTTATATAGGTCATGTTGAAGGGAAAGCTGGTTCTAAACAAAATATAGTTTTTATTTCAATTTGAGGTACTGGTTTCATGTTCAGACACCCAGAGTTCCACGCACTGTTAAAGAGGGTAACATTGTTCTTTAAGTGCACCAGAATTGAAGATAAATTGATAGAATGAGTTATGGAATACATAGCAGATCTTTACAGATCCTAGTAATATTTTGACACAAGATAGTGAGGTACACATGTTTCTGAAATAGATCTATTAGTCATTTTAATACTAATTAGGTGTAAATGAATTGCAGTAATAGTAATAGTACAATAAGGAAGTGACATTTTTTGGCTAGACACTTTTCAGGGAATGTGGGAAACAGCAAGGAGGGGTTGGAGATATCTTGAACATTATAGTTGTAATTGTGAATTGATAAATGATGGCGCTCCATATATACAGATTTGTATAGACGGAGGATGCTGGCCTGTGCTGGAACATCAAAGTCTCTGCAGAGCAAGACACATGGCCAAAAAGACTGAGACCAACTGACCGACAGGGTAACTTGGGAAGGCACTGTCAATGACTGACTCTGCGGTGAACCTGACCAAACCTGACTTTACAACCTGACAGTGTGAGTGTGAGTGTGTGTATGTCTGCACCTGATCAGTGCAACTGCATGATTTAAAATGATGACTAATCAAGCATGTTTTGGACTAACACATTATTTTTGTGTGATAATAATGTGTGAAATGAGAGGTTTCCTAACATTGCACAAAAGGGGAAACCGTATCTAATCTGCTTCATGATGTGTGTGAAACTCAAACTATGAAATTTGGAATTCTGTTTCTTTTAGGACTGAATGATGGAGAGAAACACTCTCAAGTGTTTACTGGGAAAAATGTTTGGTATTGTCTTATAATCCATTATGACCTGAAGGTTTTCTTCCCATACAGGTTTTTGTTTACACATGAGAGAATGTGTAAAAAAGGGGGAGTGTAAACTTTACAATGTACATCTTTCATTTAGGGACTGAAAGGAACCTGCTGCCCAACTCCATTGTTCAATCTGACCATTGATTGACAGTTTTAGAATTGACCTGCTCCATATTTGGGGATAAGAGGCTGTTTGATGAATGTTGACATGTCTCTAGTATTGATTGAGTTATAGCAGGTAACACAGGTAGAGAATCAGTGGCCAAGGGGCTACCAGAGAGATGTAAGTCCAGAATGAAATACTGGAGAGGCTGACCGGTGAGTAATGTGTCAACTAATGTTTCAACAGGTATTAAAGTAACTGAGGTTTGAAATGTAGAAAGAACATATTTACAGTTAAGCTAAAACATAGTAATGTAATGAGACACAATGTAATTTGGACAACATCATGTAACTAGTCTGGTAAAGAAGTAAAAGCCATAGACTTTATTGTTTAGGTCATTATGGGGATATACATTTCATCTACATTTAGAAAGACATTTGATGACAGTTGGTGGGAATTCTGTATTCATTTTTTCAGCGGGATAATATCTAAGCACTGACGGGTAGAAGCAGTATCACCAGGAAGCCATTCACTTTGTTAGTATTGTGATTTTGGTTGTTTTTGAATCCATAAGATTAGTGTGTTTCTTTACCAGAAACATTAACAGTTCAAATCATATTTTTAGATTTTTAATGGGATCTCAGGGATTTCATTTAAAAATAAATACAGATGCTTGTCAGAAATTCAGAGCTATTGAAATATGTTATTTAGTTTACCTAAAGATGTTGGGGTTCTTATTTAGTGGGCACAGTCCAAGATTCTGAAGCAGCACAATTAATTTAGAAAACCTGTGCACACACGTCTGTTGTTTTAAGACACCCCACCAACAGGCTCCAAGTTGCCACGCACTGGTGGGTTAAACAGCCGAGGGCCCCAGAGCCCGGAGCGTAGGCTTGAGGGATTTGTATCAGATTTCTCCACACAGGTTGCTGACGCCGAAAGAGGGACCCGAGACGCAGGAGGCTGACTGTCAACCCCAGGCTCTCCGGCCCCGACCGAGTGACCCAGAGGACATCCCATGCCGTCCGCTTACAAGGAAAGGGGGACAACTGGTACCACTGTGCGGAGCCAGTGTGCGGCGGGGGAAAACACCTGCGAGGACCCTAGACGACATCAGGACAGATCTGGCTCTCATCATGGAGGTCGACTCGGATGCGGTCATCAGCGGACCGGAGAAGGAAGATCGGGAGGACATCTATTCAGCATCGACTCGGAAGCCGCCATCAGCAAGCCGGAGGAGAAGGAAGACATCTCTCTAGCAGGCAGCCCAGAAGCCGCCGTCAGCGGATCAGAGGGGACAAAGACACGGCAAGCCAGGATGGCACAGGGGACTCCACTCTCCGCTGAAACAGGAGTGTGTGTTAAGTGCAACAAGACGGTGTATGGAGCCAGCCAGGCCTGCCAAGCTATGGGCAGCCTCTACCATGACAGCTGCTTCACCTGCAGCGCCTGTAGTCGAAGGCTGAGAGGGAAGGCGTTCTACTATGACGCAGGAAGGGTTTTCTGTGAAGAGGACTTTCTGTACTCTGGGTTCCAGCAGTCTGCAGACAAGTGCAACGCAGGTGGACATCTAATCATGGACATGCAGGCCGGCAGGCCCTAGGGAAGTCTTACCGCCCCGGTTTCTTCCGCTGCGTCATCTGCAACGAGAGCCTGGACGGAGTGCCCTTCACTGTGGACACTGAGAATAAAAAGTATGGAGACTCAGCAGACAAGGATGCAGTTTTTTGCAAGTGCCTTGTGTAAATTGCACTCTTTTTTTAAGAGTGCAAAAGAGGGAATTGTAAGGAAATATTTGTATGTATTCATGCAAACTGTGAAGGGTTTTATTGCTGTGGGGGAGCTGGAACAAGACCCCACTGTGGTCTCTGGAATGGGATGGGGGGATGTGTGGAGGCTGCAGAGACTGCAGAAATAGGAGACAGTGAGGGTCAGAGGTGTTTGTTTGAGATGATTGGACCAGTTGTCCTTAAACTCCACCCCCTCCTGTATCATTTGGTATGAAAGCCTATCCGGCTTGCTGTTCTCTCTCTCTCTTCTCGCGTCGCTGGGACTGGAGGTCTGGCGGCCTGTGGGCAGGAGCCAGGAGTAGGCCAAACTCCTGACTTTACACATATGATACGATATGGTTGTGTATGGTAATGTATTTGATTGTATTGCATTGTATATTACCATTAAAGTGGATTATTGTTAAACGGTTACTTGTATGCTCTGGGTTTCCTTCCTGTAAGATAACGGCTTGTGTAGGGACGCGAGGAGATTTCAGAAAGCGGACGAGTTGTCCACTAAATCTCCTAACAGGACCTGCACAATACATCACAGTATCATCTGCATACAAATGTAAAGTAGCTTCATCCACATGAACTTAACATGGGTTAAGTTTGTAATGCAGGTCACACTGGACTAGGAAGGTTCTGCAGTTGCCAGATTCACCTGAATATTTCTCTGGCGTTGCCAACCGCAGTGGGACAGGAGAGAAACTGACCTCGGCCTGATTAGCAGCAGGATTAGCATCAGGTGGCGTAACAGACATCGGAGCTGTTGTCTCTAGTTGTCTCTAGATGAGTGAGGACTCTGTGGAGCTGTTCTGCCAGATGGTTCACCTGCGACGTGACAGAGGTTTGGAAATCCTCCTGGCGATCTGAAAGGTCTTTCACTCCATGGCTAATGGTTTGTAGCTGCTCCTGGTGCTGATAGATGATGTTTCCCTATGCAGACAGGGCAGCCAGTCTGGAGCGTCTTGGGGACGGCTGAGTCCATTCTTTCACACACAGTGACGTCACGAGCTACCCACAATGCAACGCGCGCCATATATATATATATATATAAATACGCCATTTTCCTGGAGGTGCAAATATCCTGGAGGTGCTAATATAAACAGCTAGCTAACGTAGCCAGGCAGAGCACACTAGGTTTTTTTTCTGAATTAACGACCGAAGAAATCACTGCATGTCTTCGGATTACATCTCTGGACTTGAGGGGTGTGCTCTAGGTCGTTACCAGCGTAAACTAGAGCTGTGTGGGTTGTCCGATTGCCCTTACAGACTGCCTGCAGATGTATGGAAAAACGACTCTCGAAAGTGGCCTTCGGTCGATTTTGGCAGCATCTACGTCTATCTTCTGGAAACACCAGGTGAATACCCCACTTGTCACAATAATATTATCATGCCAATGCATATGTGGTATTTTAGAGTTGACTATATTGATTAAGGCAATAGACTATGATATTCTGCTTGCACTTCGCGTGAAATGGCGCATACCGGAAGTACGGTGTCGCCCTCGGCCCAAAACCCGTATGTGTGTGTGAAAGAATATTGGTCGGTTCGTTCTGTTAGGAACCTTGACTCCATAGCTTGGAGGACTCAAATGCACAACCCAGAGACAAAAAGGTTTGAAGAAAAATAATCTTTACTTGCAAAAACAAAATCACTCTTTTAGAGGAAAGAACAAACTGACAAAAGTAAAGCGCTCTCATGGAGGGAAAAATAACAAAACACTGACTCTCTTTAAGCAATGGCTTGGATCTGGCTTCTTGGGGCAATGAACAAGACGAACCGACAACTAACAAGGGGAGACAGGGCAATATATACATGAGGATAAGTGGGCACAGGTGGAAACAATCAGGGGCGGGCCAGACACTGACGATGGCGGGAAAAGGAACCAGAGCAGGAAGTAAAGGGACCTGGAATGAGACAAGGTTAGTACAAAATAAAACAGGACGTGGAACATAAACTAAACTAACATGACAAAACTTAACATAATTGACGGGACACAACAAGGAGTTGCTGTTCATCTGTGGAAAGGCTCTTTATGTAATGTAAATAACGCTATATTTAGTAGGGGTGTAACGGTTCACAGAAGTCACGGTTCGGTTCATACCTCGGTTTGGGGGTCACGGTTCGGTACGGGTTCGGTACAACAAGGACAAGCAAAAAAAAGTCCCAAATGCATCATTTTTTTTTGCTGTTATTTATTTTTAACAGTAGTGCAAGTTTTGGTATGAAAATAAGGAACTATAACATTTGGAATCATTAACTGTATTACACAGTTAAAAACAAACCACAAACAGTAACACTCAGATGGCCATATTATTTATAATGGCTGATGTCAAACTAAAAGGTTAAATAAGCTGTACAACTAAAAAGAATGTCTTGAAAATATTAAAATAAATAATAAGAAAGTGTTTCAATCACAATCAATAAAAAGGCAATTTATTTTATATTTTGACATCAGGAGATGTTATACAGTTCTGTATAACATCTCCTGATGTCAAAATATAAAATAAATATAATGATAAATATAAAACAAAATAAAATCTGTACCTTTAGGAGCAATGTCTAACATGTGTAATTAACTGTGAGTGTGTGAGGCCATTATGCCTAAATAAAGGTACTCAAGCTTTACTCTATTTTCAAGTTGTTCTTCAAAAATATGAGTTTGTCTACGTCGTTGTCAGTAGTGAGGGCAGATCTGGTGGCGGTAACTATGTCACCTGCCGTCGAGAAAACCCTCTTGCTGGGGACTGAGACTGACCCGGATGTGATTGAGCTACTAAAATATAAAATAAATTTAATTAAATTGCGCAATAGACATAATGATGCACGTAGGTCGGAATAAGAAAAATATATACAAATAAAATAAAATATGAACAGAATGTACGCGTAAAAACTGTGCATTAGAATACATTTTGTATGGTAAAAATATATAAATATTTCGATATGAGAGAGATAATAAGAGAGAGGATTCCAGCAGGTCAGATAAGGATGTTGAAGGCGCTGTTTGAGAAATGACAGGAATTTCTTGAGGCTTGTTTCTGTCCTTGAACTGTGGACTCTCAGACAGCAGATCAAGAACACACTCATACAGTCCCAGTATGTCTGCAGTGGGGTAAGAACCATTGACAGGACAGTTTGATTGGAGGGCCGGCTGAACAAAGACTCCGACACCAGGTGAGGCGACATATGACAGCAGAACTTGGAGGTTTCTGCTATTGTGTTTGTTGGATTGGAAGATAGCACACGTCACTTTTTGATTTAAATATAAAAGATAAATAAGATATGAAACAAAAGAGAAGCGCTCAGAAAACTGGAGATTTAGAGTATCCAGACTAGATCAGCACATGAAACGTCAGTATCCCCTATCCTTTCAACTTTCTCGGTAAAAAGAGCACAGCTTTCTGTTATGGTTGTTGGACTCTATGCTTTGTTAGGATTTATTCTACAGCCCTTCCAAGGATGGATCAAACACAGCAAGTCTAAAGGGCTGGTCCAGATAACCATTAGACTCTACAACAGTTTATTTAATGACGATCCTCTAGATTTACTCTTGCTTCTCATCCTGGTCTAATTAGTAAAGCAAGCACAAGGCATATTTAGGAGAAGATAAAAAAACTAATTTATTCATGACTCACATTTTGAACATCATTATTGAGCAACACCCAACTGCGAAGGCAACAAGCCCTCTGGTTCGGCTGATTGTTACACAGATAATGGTTTAAAAGGGGAAGCTGAGGGTTTATTTTTAAAAATTGCTCTAAACATTTAGATAGAATAGACGGTATACAAACCACAAACGTACAAAAGATAACACCTTCTGAAAGTTAAACAGAGATAAAAAAAAAACCACTATTATTATCTCTTTGAAATGTCAGAACATAGAGAGAGCGACAGGGCAGCGTTTTGAGGAAGCGACCAGAGGCTTCCTGTCTCGACCCTGCAAGCTCGATCTCTCCATTTTTGGGGAGCTACCACATGACCACACTGAGCCCACAAGAGCAGCCTGAGAAAACAGAAGCTGATGAAATAACACAAGATTCCTGCTTCATCCTGTTCTTCTTTAATTTTCTATTCATGCCTTTTAGGATATTTTTCATTTTTTGTGAAAAACATTGCATTTCGCCCTTTATATGAAATACAAACGTTTTTCTTTAAGGAGAGCAGATGCTCAACAAAAGCTTGGGTGTGAATGGTCAACAGAAAATGATTACTTCAACAAAGGAAGAATAAACCCTCCCTGGGTCATTACATGCTGAACACAGCCTGGTGTTTGAACAGCTCTAACTGTAAGTGGTGCTGTGGTAACTAATAAAAACCTGGAGAAAACATTTAAACAAACATTATCTGTATTTGAAGACGATGACGCAACAATAAGTCATCATAGTTAAAGCTTTATATGGTCCTGCTGACGTCAGTCAAGGGGGCCTCCTTGACGATGCTGGTAACGATTAATAATAATAAAAAGTAAACGCCTTCTAGCCTTGGAGCCCCTGAAGAAAGTTTGTTTAGTCCTTTAATTACAGGCAGGCCAACGTAGAAGCTGATACATACACACATACATTGTATTGCTACCATACAGTATTTAATCAGGGATGCAAAACAAGTGAACAGTAAAATGTTACCTTACAAACAATAATTATGAAGTAAAATGGTTGAAAGATTTCAAGTTAAACGCACATTTTATAATCCGATTTTTATTTGCGGATATGAGGACAATGATATTTCGTGTGCATAACTTTGACGAGAAACTATACGTGAGCAGGAATTACCATCAACCCTCCTTATCCTTAGGCTACCACATCCAAAGAGTATAACAGAGCACAAAGAACCAGGAGTTGCTCAGATAATTGGATAAGATAAACACCTTATCTGGAAGCTTTTCATACATTAGTGGCATACGCAAGGAGGGGGTAATACTAGGAATACTATAGGGAGGAGTGAACTGACTAATCCAAACAATTCATTCAATCAATTCATTTACCCTACTCTTTGCTTTATCATTCAGTTACATTTTAAACTCAGGGTCAGCTGAGATGGTTCTAGCATCAAAGACAGGCATCTGCTCACAATGATCAATTTCCATAACAGTGTTCAAAGGAATATGGAAGTGCCCCAAAAAGCAAGATGTTCTGTTCTCCACTGGCTAGTTGAAGCTGTGGCACGTTGATATTAAAACATAATTTGCATCTCCATACTCTCTCATTTATACTTGCTGATCAATAAGCATGAGTCTGTCAAATAAAGAAATCAAATAAATACAAACATAAGTTAATACACCCCTATTGTGTAGGTATTCAAGTCATGAATCGGGTGTGAAGAGTGAAGCCAATGTGGAAGTGCCCTATACTTGCATTTAAAACTCTGTTGTTTGCAAAAAAAAGTCTGATTGTATGTCTCTGAGAAAAGGACCCAACTGCTTTTTGGATTTATTGATTTTGTGTTGATTATGGTCCCATTTACAGTAAAGAAGATACAAGTTTTATAAAATAACGCTATCTAGCTTTTGATGACAGTTAACTATGACATGTTTCCCCGTCTGTGTGCTCTCCTTTGTTTTTGTCTTACAACTTTAACCCTTTCACAGAGGGTTTTTAGGACATGATATTTATATAGAATGATCTTATATTTCATTCATATAAGAATGAATGACATATTCAACCAGCTTTGTAGCAGGTTGTACTTAAGCAATCATACACGAGAGGCGTATGATTGCCTCGGCGCAAGCGCCTCGGTCCTGCCGCAGTACTGTCGTACCAATAATGACGTTCAAGAACGGCCTAAAGTGTATGATTGCGATTCTATAACACAAACTATCATTGTAATCAACAATATCGTAAATATAATTTCATAATGTGGGCTAATTTGCTCCCAAACCTACGCTTTCTGCTTGAGTCAAGACACTGGTACTTGCGTACCATGCTGCGAATGGATCTGGCCCTTCCTACATCCAGGACATGGTTAAACCGTACACCCCAGCGCGTGCACTTCGCTCTGCATCAGCCAAACGACTCGCTGCACCCTCACTGCGAGGGGGACCCAAGTTCCCATCAGCAAAAACACGTGGGTTTGCTATCCTGGCTCCTAAATGGTGGAATGAGCTCCCCATTGACATCAGGACGGCAGAAAGCTTACACACCTTCCGGCGCAGACTGAAAACTCATCTCTTTCGACTCCACTTAGAGCGATAGAATGACTAACAAAGAACTGCTAATAGAGCACTTATATACTAATAAAGGACTGGCTTATCTAAAGCCAGTTGAGTAGCACTTGAACTGATTGGCTCTATGAAACCTGATGTACTTATATGATTCTGTTTTCCTCAAGGTTGTGTCTTCCTGGTCGAATGCACTTATTGTAAGTCGCTTTGGATAAAAGCGTCAGCTAAATGCAATGTAATGTAATGTAATGAGTTAATCTCCGTCAGAAAGTAGTTCCTAGAAAGTAGTTCCCATGGTAACGATAGCCAATCAATCGAACACTCCTGCTTCCTCGCTTACAGTTATTGATATAGCCTAATTATAGTAAATAATATATTATTAACCAATTTATTGAAAACAATTTATTGAAAACAATTCTTGAATTAGGCTATTTAAATATCTGAGTAATCACTGTGTGGGATTAGCAGAACAAATCAAATCAGGCTGTCCATGATGCTGAAACATTTTGGGTTCAGAATGAAGGTGGATGTTCATGCTGCCATTAAAAGTGCAATTCTTGAAACAACTATCCATGAACTCCATGCCAGACTTTTTTGCAGGTGGTGCCATGGTGTTCACGGGTAGGACTACGTTATAGGAAGAGCTTTCCTCCAATGGCCGTTTCATGGCGTGTCCCGGACCGGCAAAAATCGCGTTGCTCCACATCTTTCTTTTGTCTAGAGATGGAGCCCAGTAGCTGCGAAGCGATGACTCGTTTTTATGTCCGCTAACGGACATGATTTCTCTGGCCGATTTCCAACGAGAGACAATGTATAACAGTGTAACGGCTATGGAAACCACACGATGTAGGCTCATGGAAGTAGTTTCGGTAGGCATCACTAAGCCACCAGGGTGGGAGGAGGGGGTCAGGAGCATGGGACTGAACTGACCGCCCAGGGGCAAGGCAGAGGACCAGGAATCGGTCTCGGGCGGACGGCCCGGGGGTAAGGCAGAGTCCAATAAGGGGGATTCGGGCGGACGGCCCGGGGGCAAGGCAGAGGGCCAGGAAGGGGTCTCGGGCGGACGGCCCGGGAGTAAGGCGGAGTCCAAAAAGGGGGACTCGGGCGGACGGCCCGGGGGCAAGACAGAGTCCAAGGTGGAGACCATGGAGGGGCGAAGGCAGCGGCAGGAAGAGTCAGGGGGCCGGGCCCGAGGGCGAGGCCCGCTGCACTCAGGGGGCCGGGCTCGAGGGTGAAGACCAGACAGCTCCGCAGGCCGGGCAGGAAGGCGCTGACGGGACAGCGCATGACCCGGTGTCGGAGCTGGTAGGACAGGCCTCAGCAGGATCCCCCACGGAAGAGGACCAGGACACGGGATTGGCAGGACCCCCGGCAGGCGAGCAGTCGGCGGGGCCTCCAACAGCTCAGGACAAAGGGTTGGCAGGACCCCCGGCAGGAGAGCAGACGGCGGGACCCCCAACGGTACAGGACAAAGGGCCGGCAGGACCCCCGGCAGGAGAGCAGTCGGCGGGGCCTCCAACGGCACAGGACAAAGGGTTGGCAGGACCCCCGGCAGGAGAGTAGTCGGCGGGACCTCCAACGAGACAGGACAAGGAGCTGGCAGGACACCCGGCAGGAGAGTAGACGGAGGGACCCCCAACGGGACAGGACAAAGGGTTGGCAGGACAAAGGGTTGGCAGGACCCCCGACAGGAGAGTAGTCGGCGGGGCCTCCAACGGCACAGGACTAAGAGTTGGCAGGACCCCCGGCAGGAGAGCAGTCGGCGGGACCACCAACGGGACAGGACAAGGAGCTGGCAGGCCCCCCAGCAGGAGAGTAGGTGGCGGGACCTCCAACGAGACAGGTCACAGGGTTGGCAGGACCCCCGGCAGGAGAGCAGTCGGCGGGACCCCCAACGGGACAGGACATGGAGTTGGCAGGACCCCCGGCAGAAGAGCAGTCTGCGGGACCTCCAACGGCACAGGACATGGGGTTGGCAGGACCCCCGGCAGAAGAGTAGTCTGCGGGACCTCCAACAGCACTTCAGTAGGGACTTTAGATGGGACTAGAGAAGGGACTAGGAAAGTGACCTGAGGAGGGACTAGGGAAGGGACTAGAGAAGGGACTACAGAGGGGACTAGAGAAGGGACCAGAGGAGGAACTAGAGAACGAAAATCGAGAGGAGACTCGAGAGGGGAACTAGAGAGGGGACTTGAGGAGGGACTAGAGGAGGGACTAAAGGAGGGAACTGGAGAGGGGACTCCAGAGGGGACTAGAGGAGAGACTAGAGGAGGGAACTTGAGAGGGGACTCGAGAGGCGAACTAGAGAGGGGACTCGAGGAGGGACTAAAGGAGGGAACTCGAGAGGGAACTCGAGAGGGAACTCGAGGGGGAACTGGAGATGGGACTGTGGCAGCTGGGGCCACATCTGGGTCCGTAACCATGGCTGCTGGGGGCTGAACTGGTTCTGGAACCCTGGCTCTTTGGGCTCGTGCTGCCAACCTGGCCTTGCGACTCCTTCCTTTAGGAGCCGTTTGGAGGCTCCGTGGACCTCCAAAGGCCAGACGAGTACCAGCGAATGGCTCCTGGACAGTAGCAAACACTGGGTGAGAAGCAGGGGCTGACGCCAGACGGACCACACCAATGCGTGTGGTGTCAAAACAGGAGTTGGGAGACCTGGGTCTGTCAGGATCGGGAAAACAAATTGTGAGGTAATCCAAAAGCCTGGCAGGTAAGAATTTCACCAAACTTTGATTCCTCAGTGTAAGGTGGACTGCTTCTGCCAGAGCAGCATCTCGCTGCTGAACCCTGACCGCTCCTATCCATTGATCAGAGCAGGTAGCCAAAGAAAACGTAAAATCCAATAATTCCTGCTCAAAAGGATCTGCTGGGCCCATATGTGTGGTCGGGTTGTAATGTTACGGTGTGTGAAGCAGGTAGGACCCAAATGCAGATTAACGTACAAATAATTCCTTTATTTCAAGGCTATGCTGACAAATACAGCAGAGACCACTCACTGAGGACAAGCCAATACACAAGCCAACCCGACAAAAAGAGACAGAAAACCCAGAACTTAAATACACCCAGGACTAATCACATAAACACGAGACAGGTGAGGAGGGAGGAGAAAACACATAGGTACCAGGTGAACACAATTGGGTAATCAGAGAGGGAAACCGACAGAAAGCAAACGGGCAGGAAACGGGGGTGAACACTTTACAAAATAAAATAGGAAACCCAAAGATAGAAAAGGACAAGAAAAATACCAACACAGACAAATCCTAACAGTATTAGGCTTGTGTGTTAGTGGTTCTGGCTGTGTAAGCAGGGTGTTGATTTGTGGTTCATGTTATAGTTGTTGAATGGAGGTATAGTTAAGAGTTGTTTGAGTTTTTACGGGATATATTTGGTGTGTTAAAGAAATGTGTACAGTCCAACAATAGTTCAAGCCACTACAGGGATTTGAACCCTGTCTCATATGAGAGTCCATACCAGTGGTGTTTGCTTTTTGTGGCTGTGTGTATTGATCAAAAAGCAAACCTGCAATACAGTTGTTAATGTGATGTTGTCAATGGCACAACAATGATGCGTGAAGCTGTGTGTTGGGTAATAGTGATGTATGACTAATTAAACAGAGTGATTGGTGTTGTGTGAGAAGTGATATGTGTAGATGTGGGAATGTGGATGAGGGTGGATTATGCAGACGTTTTTGCAGAAAGTGGAACAACCTGTGGAAATGACTGTAAAGTAATGCACAGTAGGGTTGGTTACAAGTGCAAGATGACACAGAATTAGTTGGGGTTTGTTGTGGATGGTGTTGACATTGATATAGGCAATAGTGTGCCTCTCTTTGCGTACGCATACATAAACATATTAATAAGGCATTACATGTTATTATTAGAGCGCTTTTACAGGTGCTCAAAGTGCTGTACAAGTACACATTACAGATATTAGACATGTAAGAGCCATTACTGTGGACATTACCCACATGAGCAAATGCGGGTAAAGTGTCTTGCCCAAGGACACAACATATGTACAGTCACACATTACTCCTAAGTAGTTGCTCTGGCACTGACACCAAGCAACAGTTGTGTGTGGAGTTGGCGGGGATGAAGGCATGTGTATGCCTTTCCCTGCTTCCACTGTCTACAGGCAAAACCAAATGTTATCTATATTGTGAGTACATGGCTCCTATGAAGTTGTTTTGGCACTGACACCAATCAACAGCTATGTGGGACTTGGCATAGATGAAGGCACATTGTAGGCCTGTCCCTGCTTCCACTGTTCACGCACACAAGCAATTTACATTTGTACCATGAGTGGATTGCTGAAAAGTAGTTGTTGTGGCACTGACACCCAACAACAGTCATGTAGGACTTGGCAGGGATCAAGGTGTTGAGGTTCCTGTCCCTGCTTCCACTGTCCAGACACAACCAAATGTACGGAGTGTTGTTTGTCAGTTCCAGAAATGGAACTGGTTAGGACCGCTTTCTTAGTAGACATTGAACTGCTTCATGAGTGCTGAAGTACATTGGCTTGACCGTGGTTTCTCCCAGGTATGGACTTGTATTTGTGAGATATACATGATCGATCAATGTTCCCTTTTCTGTTGTGGGTTCAGATACCAGTTGGGAGTATCCAAGGGTTGTCATGAATGTGGACATTGCAGTGGATTTGAGCAGATCTTGGTTGAAGTCCCCCAACATGACAATGTTGTTTGATGTGGCATTGAGGGCATTGGTCAACTGGGGCATGTTGGTTTTGAACTGTGTCATGGGATAGTTTGGTGTTCGATAAACAACCGCAACAATGAAATTGTCTTCGGTGAAATGACAGGCAATGCATTCAATGTTGAGGTTGGGAAGATCCAGTTTGGTGTAATGTAAATGGTCTCGGCAGTAGATCCCAACGCCGCCACCTTGTTGGTCCTTGTATGCTGCCAAAACCGGGTCCGGTGTGTTGTAGGCCTTACAACGTGGCATACTGTGAAATGTGTAGTTTGGAATGCGTGTAGTGTCAGGTGTGACAGTGTGAGGTAACCATGTCTCTGTGACAGCCACACAGCTATAGGGAAATGGCTAAACAGCAAGTGTTAGATCAGGTAAATGACTGGGCAAGCTCTGAACATTCATAGAGAATATTGAGAATGACAGAGTGTTCTGTGTGGGTGTAGTACTGATGGGTACAAATGCTGGCATGCCTGCAAGGGAGTCTTGAATATTGGGGTTGCAATAGATGGCGCTGTCTTTGAAGTCCTGCAGTGTCAGGCCAAGTAAGCTGCTAACACGGCTCAAAGCCACATATGACTGTCCCGGTGCAAACACGCCTTTAAGCGAAATGACGGCTTGGTCTACAGTTAGTCCTTGCACCTTGTGGACAGTACAAGCCCAGGCCAACTTCAATGGAAACTGTTTGCGCAATTGCCCCTTGCCGCCAAACCTTTCCTCCTCCATGTGTATGGGAGTAGCTGAAATGTGTGCAGGAGATTTAGGGGAACGCGTCCTTCGGTGACTTCCCACCTTGTCAGAGTCAAATTTCACAAAGACAGTGTTGTCAGAGGTTTTGCTGTCATTCATGACAATGTTCATGACTTCGCCGCACACTCCGTTCACCAATCCGTCAGACACATCGATGTTTTTGATCAGCATGACACGTGCTCCATGTCCTATGTCCAAGGACTCGGGTAGAATGGATTGGTAGACATGTTTGAAGTGGCCCTGTTTCAATTGCATGAGTCTGGTTTTTGGATTTTTCTCATAATCCAGTGCCTGCACACACAAGTGGTCTGGACATGTGGCGCCTAACTGGATGATGTTGTATGCGTTGACTTGTGCGTTGGTGGGAAAAATATGCAAGGCCGAGCTGGCGAGTCCGGTTTCACAGTTTTTCAACAGTGCGATGTCACTTGGATGAAGGGCGGTGGTTTTGAGTCTTGTACGCAGTCTGTTCAACATTTCGGCAAAGACAGTGTCTTGTTGGCGTACAATGGTGGTCAACTGTGCGATGGAGAAATTGCCATTCCATAAATCACATAGTGGTGCCTCCAAATACAAGGCCTTGGCTTGAACTGGGCTGAGCTGGAAAAAGTCTCCCACAGCTATGACACAGACGTTTCCAAATGGCGAATGATCCCCGGGTTGCATAATTTGGCGAAGCCTGCCGTGAATGTAGGCCAGCAAGTTATGACTGACCATAGAGATTTCATCTATCACCAGGATCTGCAGGTCGTTTAATTCAGTACGTAAGGTACTGAGTTTGGCCTCGCCTAAGGGCATGTAGGGGAGTTTCACATTCATGCCTATAGACAATGTGCTATGTATTGTGGTGGCTTGGATGGAATGAGCAGCAATGCCAGTTGGGGCAGTCAACAAGACGGTGACCTTGTCCGGTGAACTAGCAACCTGGGACAACAATCTAGTGGCTTCATATTGGATGGCCTTGATGAGGTGTGTTTTCCCTGTGCCAGCACCGCCAGTGATGAAGACATGGAAAGGTGTTGGCTGTTTGCCATTGACTTTGGCATGGCACCAATGTCTGACTTGGTAGAATATGTCTCTCTGTTGGACGTTCAGTGATCTGAGGAGGTTAAGTGCATCAGGGCGACACATGGAGTTAGCATGTGCCTCAAATCTTCCAGACATTGATCGGGACACATTTGGCACCAGGCATCTTCAAGGATGTCTTGGTTTACAATGTCATTTGCTGAATGTGTGATGTCTTGACATTCCTTCTCAAAAGTTTGCCTGTTCACGTCAACAGTGTCTTTAACAGAGTGAGGCTGGCCGTCTAGCAGCCAGTGACCATGGCGATAGAACTCTTCGAATGTGGGACAACCTGGAGGTTTGAGGTCATCAGCTACACGGTAAGGTAGGAACAGCTGCAAAATGTTTGGAAGTACTTTTCCGGCTGCGTGTCATTTGAGAACCGCACATAGCGCACCACGGCAGTGCGTGCCGGTTGCCTTTTCTGGATAAATCCAAGTCCCTGGCCTAGTTGGATTTTCTTCCGAGGGCTCTCGTTGTTAGACAGAACTCTGTATTCTGACAGAAAGGTAGCCAAACACATTTGATGGAAAAGGGGTTCGCTTGGTCTGGCTGCATATCGGTCCACAGGACTGGTCATCCACATGTTGTCGTTAGTGAGCGTCTGTGAATTGGCCATGCGTTTCAGTGTGGCCATAGGCCGGCTGATGCGCGTGGCGTGTTCTCCTGTGGGAATGTACACGGTGGCGCGCGAGCATCCTTTTAAAGGCATCTGGAGCAGTCTGTACACGGCTTCCTGTGCGCACACATCTCGATTATGCAAATACACACGTCCCATCTTGCGCATGGCCTGCTTGGCATCTGTGTTGCCCTCCTGTGTTGCTTCACGGTGAGCGGCGCTGAGAAATAAGCCCATTTCGCGCTCAGCTTTAGCAATGTATGAAATGATGTAGACAATGCAAGCATATGCATTGACAACAAACTGGATGTCCGTGTTAGCATTCCATGCTGAAAGTAAGTGCTTGTTGTAAGGATTCACCCATACGTCTGCGGGTTGGCGCCTAAGGACAACTTGTGTTTTGCCAGCAACGCAGGCAAAAGCAGTTTCCAACAGCTGTTGGGTCATGCCAAGTTTGTCATACAGCTGTGACACAGTAGTGAAAGTCTCCCTGACATCAGTGACTGTGTCTTTGACCTTGGTCATGAGTTTACATGCTGCGTCTTTGGTCATGTGGTTGTTGGTGGTGTCCTGGGGCGAGCACAAGTCGTCAGTATTCCGTCCTCTGGAAACAAAGGAGCTGTCACTTGGCGGCCGTGGGAAATTGAAGCGACATACAGTGCGTTTCTTTCGACAGGACTTGGAATGCTTTTTGCTATGCGTTTGGAGGGTTGATACCTGTTCCTGAAGACTGTCATCACCTTCTGGAAGTGAGCATGAAATGTATTTGTCAACAAACAGTACCACCTCCTCATCACTGTCGCGATCCACTTGTGGGCTGTTGGCAATCCAGAAAATGGCATGAATATGAGGACTCCCTCTCTGCTGGAACTCCACACGATAGAAGAAGTCTACCACCTTTCCTATTGGTTGGCTTGGTGATTGTATGACCTCTTTTAGAAAGGTCCGCCATCTTTTGTCAAACATGCGTGCTGCAGTGACAGGATTGCGACGCAAAAGACCGCATTTGTCACTCCAGTCTAAATCGGCGACATTGTCACATCGTCCTTCTTGACGCATCATGCTGATAAGCAAATTCTCCCACCGCATGTCAGCAGCAGAGAAGGAGCAGAAGAAAGTGGGCAATCCAAGCTGCCTGACCATGGCAAACACATCCTTTTGGGCTCCAGCCCAAAAAGCAGGTGTGCCACGAATGGGCCGCAGGAATCTGTAGCCGTCATTGGTTTGAAGTATTTTTTTCAGAGTGTCAGTGTTGTTTAGCATGGCCCCTGTAATCGTACCTGGTGATGTCCCGAAATGTCCTTTACGTAAAGCGATGGAGATACTTGAAGAGACCATCTGTACTTCAGTCTGTACTGAGCGTAGAAGATGTAATCAACATTATGTGCAAACCGACCGTCGGCATGCATAATGCGACTTTTAAAGTAACTGGCCAAGGTCACCCTGTGGTTCCGGAAATCATGGTAGGTTGGACCACCCTGTGGGAAAAGGACGGGGAAACTTTTGGACTCGTTGGTTTTGTCTGTAAGAAGGGCAACAGGATTGTTACCTTCAGCAGGAGCAATGTTCAGGGTTGTGTCATAACGGTCTAAGATTTCCTGTCCTAGATCCACAGGTTGGAGACATGTGTCCATGAACATGCCATGTGTTTGGCGGTCATGTGATGGTTCCTCGTCAACACATGCCTCTTCTGGCTGTGTGTGTTCGTCAGGAGGCTGTTGGTTGACGTCTTGCTCATAGTGATTTAACCATTCGGTGTTGAAGAGTATGTCAGCGTAATAAGGGTTGTACGCTTGTAACCACAGCAAGGCTTTTTTGATACGCTGGACACTGACGTATTGGTAGCTGTAATTAGCCGTGTATGACATCTTGCGTTTCAGGTAAACTCGCAGTAGTGAGTCATCGTCGTCTGACCTTGGCAAAACGTGTGTGGTCGCCGTTATGTTGGCAGGGACACATGTCACCGGCCCGTGTACACCGTTTTGTCCACCTCTAGGTAATGCCACCCATTTCCGAAATGCAATGTGTGCAGAAATCAGCTGTGTCTCCAGAAGGTTCAGGCAACTTAATTCAGGAGGTATGGCTTTCAAGTGCAAGGTGTTAACGCTGCAGAGTGTCGGCATGGTACCGCGACGTAATTTTCGATGGCAGTCAGTACAGATCCATGACTTGCCCATGGGTGAGGCTTTCTTCCTGCAGGGCACTGAGCAGGCACGGCATTTGTGCAAGAACCGCTCTGTGATACAGTGTGCGGCTGCAGTGTTGGCAGCACTGCTGTGCTGGTAGTTCTTGCGTTTGCAACGTACCACCTGTTTTCTGAAACAGAACCTTTGGCATGGATTACACACATAATTAGGGCCGTGCTGTACATCTTCATTGAACTTGGTCAAAACACATGCAAAGTCCTGTTTGTTGAGTTTGGTCCCAGCCCGTTGTCTTGCACCGCCCGCTATCCCGGAGACTGTATGTGGGTTGTGTGTGCGATATTTGGTGATGCTGGTATTTTTAACAGCACGGCGATGGTTCCTGTCTCGATAGTATTTTGTAATGCTGGCATTTTTAACTGCACAGCGATGCTTCCTGTCTCGATAGTATTTGGTAATGCTGGCTTCACGTTTGCCTGATTTATGTTGGTCGCTGGTGTTGTATTTGTGTTTGCGGGCTTCACGCATAGCACGTCGGTGCTTATAGCTTCTGGCGTATAGGGCGATGCTTGCTTCACGTCTAGCTTTTTTGAAGCTGGTGTTTGTTTTATATTGCTGCTTTTTTGTGTTGAGTAATTGTATGGTGGATTGCCTTGATATTTTTTTCCACGTGTTGTCTTCTTCAGGTGTCGATAGGTTGTGTCTGCATGATATCGCCGTACATAATGGCAGCCCACTGCTCTTAACACTAGGATGGGTCAAATGCAGAGAAACCGTTTCGTTACATGGTACCTGTACTGTGTAATGACAATAAGTTGAATCTATCTATATTGTCGTTTACTATCCAGTCTTTTCCTGTTTCTGATATACTTGGAAGTGGTGCCAGGTTGGGAGCGAGGGGCACTTGAAGGACAGGTGGGGTTTTCAGTGGGCTGTGTGTCAGACATGTCATCTGCAACCTGTGGCACAACGTTGCCCCTCTTAGCACTCCTCGTTACCATTGCTCTAGCATAGGGCAAGGCTGGAGACCTACACAACATATGACATTCCAACAAGTTCCCCTTCTTTGTGCAAAGAACGGGTTCATAGTGTGTGGCATTGCAATGTTTCAAATAAATGTTTTGCTCTGTGAGTCTCGGTCCTCGACATTGAAATTTCAACCATGTGCCACTGTGTATGTAGATATCTAGTCCAAGCAGGTTAGCAGCGCCGTGGATCTCTACCTCTGTAGCCCAGGTTGATGTGTGAGACATGTTGGATTGTTTCAAATAGTCCTTTACGCTGGAGTGCTGGTGTCTGAGAAAGCAACTTACCAGCTCCTCGTTGCACATCATGTGTTGAACAATGTTATGCCTGAATATGTGATGGGAATCTTGGCTCCCACACACGACTTGTGATATGGCTCTGAAAAAGCAGTTGCCATCAGCGACAATGTCGTCAGTTGAGCACGGGGCACCGAGGGCGCCATACAATCCACCGGGGGGTGCCCCATTGTCCGTGTAGTGCACCTGTAACTGATTACTCAAAGTGTGTGCCACGTCTTTGGACAACACATAGAACTGATATGCTGGCATTGTCGTTACACCAATGATTGTAACATCTTCCTCGTCCATACTGTGTGTGGCGCCTACCAGCTGAACAGGACTTGGGGCAAGTATGTCCAGATTCACTTCACAATCAGGCTTGGCAAGTATGTCTGTACACTGGCGCAGTAGGTGTTGCTGTGTGTGTACTGCATCAGCAAGTGTGGCGGCATCAATATCAGGAGGTTCTGAGGTGGGCGGCGTAGCACTGACATCAGAAGAAGTGCGGCGGCTTGAAATCATCACTGTGCTGTTCAGAGTAACTCCTGTTATCTCAAAGTTGGCTCCGAATGTGGATTGTGTGTAGCCACTGCAAAGACGAATGTTAACACATATGTCGTCCACAGTCCTGTAGCATAGCAGTATGCTTTTTCCTGTTGAACTGGGCTTGCCTTTGACGTCACGTGCATGCGAGTCAACAACAACATACTGTCCGTCCTGATGGAATATAGCACAAGTAGTTGTTGCAACAGTGAGGAAGCATTGATTGTATGTGGCAAAGACTGGCCTTTAAAGGGAATGCAAGCCCAAGACGGTAGAGCTCACCGGTGTCCTTAAACAGATCTCCACTGACGGGGCTGCTGCAGTCCAACGTGTATGTGTAAGGTGGTAAAGTGACAGTGGGTGGCAAATCAGCGATCAGAAGATGTTTTGGCCGGACAGATCAGATATGCAATGGCTTCTAGCCAGGAAAGAGTACAGCTTGTTCCCAGCATTGAGAACCTCATCAAGTTGTAGTCTGTTCCAAGTCATGACCGATTTCCCTTGTGACAAGCCATAGCGGCCAAAGACATGGCAACACATTGACGTCCTGCATTTGCACGGTATTTGGGGTGGGCTTGATGGAAATGCCCATGAACATATCTGACATGTTCAGGGGGCGCTGTACAATGACTGGGACTCAGTACTTCAGGCACAGTGTGACTTGGCAGTAAGTGTTTGCCGTCATTTCCGTTTGGGCACCACTTGTTAAGGGGCACAAAGCACTTTGTCAATACAACACCTTTGGCTGTTGACAATGGGCGGCTGTCATTGGGAGATGTGCTACTGAAGGTCACTTCGGAAGATGTAGTGTGCACCCTTAGTGCAAATTATCGGCTTTGTGTGAATGACTTGCCACACCATGTAGTGCCGCCTTGGCATTCACAGTGATGACGCTGAAGTCAGGAGCTTGGTAAGTGTGTGACAAAGCAGTGAAATACAGCATGAGGTCATCGAAGGTGGTGTGCAGAACAGCCACAGACCTGCCACATGACATGCGCACTGCACTGGAATCACCAGGCTGAAGATGCACAGCAGAGAAGTTTTCATTGCTTGATAATCGCACAGTAGAATCCACCTATGTCTAGCAAACATGATGCATGTGACAGCAAAGCCAGTTGCAAAGCTTCATACAGTGCAGAACACTTCCATCAGACAGGGTGACGTTGCAAAGACCTTTAGTCTCAGTGCCCATTGTCAAAGATGTCAATGTGTCCTTTAAATCCTGAGGCCAGCACTTCAATGTCCAGCTTCTGTGCTTCCATCTGAACGGAGTCCAGCACTGAACCCTTCCATGTCGTATCAATAGCCGCGTTCACACCGCAGGACTTTCCCTGGTACTTTAGTTCTTTAGTTCCGTTAGTACCAATAATGTCGCGTTCACACCGCCGGGACTACTCAGCGCCGGGAACTCTTTTGGTACTTTTTAGTCCCTGCTAGAGAGGTGGTACGAACCTGGTGACAAAAGAGTGCCAATTTCTATTCTATTTCTATTGGCTGGGCGAATTGCAAACCACGCCCCGTTAGACTCTGAATTTGTTTTGTTAGGCAGCCATTTTTTTCCCTCGCTACAAAACCACATCCACACCTGAGCGAGTATGTTGTTTGTACTTGAAAGCAGTTATGACAACACGTACAGCACCGGAATGATGAGGAAGTGTCGGCGCTTCTGTCAATTTACTCAGATGCAGGTATGTAGCAGCTTCTACAACAAGCAGTTCCCAACTCTAAATGTTTTGAGCGATGTTCGCAAAAGCTACTTGAAATGACCATCGACTCGGGCACGCTGCTGTGGGAGCTCGCTGAAACGGCGGATTCAGTCGGCTGTGAAGTGAGCAACAACGACGAAGGTAAAATAAACTACTTGTACTGGGGTTTTTAATATGCACATTACTGGTCTCAGATGTACTTTTATTTGCTCAGTAGATCGAGGTAGCCATGAGCAGGCTGAACTGGCTAACACTGTTAGCCGGCCCTGAGCTGGCTAATAACATAACATCTAACTAGCTATTCTCGGCCGCCATGAAAACGTTTTGTCTTGTGAATAAGTGGGCAGTGTTTTCTGTAATGTGCTTCACTAACTCATGGCACTACATTTGTTGTTTCAGGCGAGGCGGGACAACTCGCTGGATTGGAAACGAGTGGACTTTCCTTTCCCGATCGCAACAGCAGCCGTTGCTCGTCTCCCTTTCCATCAACCAAACGCAAAAAGCTAGGCATTATTGGTATGCTTTAGTTAATTCACAAGTCCAATCTTCTATTGCTGAAGTATGTGTGTGTGTGTGTGTGGTGTGTGTGTGTGTGTGTGTGTGTGTGTGTGTGTTGTGTGTGGTGTGGGTGTGTGTGTGTGTGTGTGTGTGTGTGTGGGTGTGTGTGTGTGTGTTTGTGTGTGGTGTGTGTGTGTGTGGTGTGTGTGTGTGTGCCTAACCCTAACCCTATCAGTCGGAATAGCCCTAACAGCCTGACCGTGTCCCTTCTGCCTGTAAAACTACATGGTGATTAAATAATGTTTCCTCTTAGGAAAGCGCGCACAGGACACACATGATGAGAAGTTCTTTGCCACCATCGAGACTATGGAGGACAGGCGTGCCATGGCCAGCAAGGCGATGCACGAGGACCAGATGATGCTTTTACACAAGGCCCAGGAAACAGAGGACAGGGTGATTGCGATGATGGAGCGCCAGGATGAACGGGACGCAGTCTTGGCACAGCAAATGGAGCAACAAAAGGCTTTTCAGCAGGGGTTTCTGGGAGTGCTTTCAGAGCTAGTGAAGTCAAACAGGCCTTCCTCCCTGTAGTATTGTTTTAAATATTGACACACAGCGGTGTTTTCCTGGACATGGAAACATTCAGGGCTTAGCCCACAGTTAAACTCTTACAGTGCTATTTTATATATTTGTTATAAGTGTATTTTTTTGGGTACATTTGATTGAAGTTGATTTTCTATTGTTATTATATATATATTGCCACTGTTTTTAATACTGACACCTAACTTGCACTAAGGTGTGTCTGTTACATTGTTTTGAACTTCATCTTGGTGAGTTGATGCTGAATTCACTATTTAGTAGATAATCATGTGACACTTTAACTTTGCACTACGGTCTGTCTGCTGAGCCTACCTATTGTATTTGCCAGTGTTATGTTTTGATACTGACACTTATTGATCTGCTGCTGATAAATAAAAGATAACCTCCATGGCGATTTAACAGATAATGTATCTTGCTTATTTCTCCTCTGACACTATCTTTACAGTGACTGTGTAGCATCCTATAAATCACATTTAAGTGATTATTCTGATACCATCATGTTTCATCGGTTATAAACTGGCGAAGCTTTAGTTGTGTCCCACCCACAATGTGGCTTTGAAATAGATAATTTCATTGTATTTCAAAACGGCGTCCATCAACACAAGCACTATTTATTTATTGAAAGAGAAATGGTTAAGTTTGTAATTACCAGTGTTGTGAGTTCAATATTTTAATTAATTATAGTAAG